>NC_135398.1:16770329-17070329 GCF_051989625.1 Stigmatopora argus
GCGGGCCGTCAGGGCCTTCAAGGCCTTCTCTGCTGGCCTAAGAAATATCTGAATCATATACAGACGCTCCCCTACTTACGAACATTCGAGTTACGAACAACGGTACATACGAACATGTCTGCAAATTGTGTTTATGTCGAAAAATGTTCGTAAGTTCGATTTTGTATTGCGCGCCTTTTTCCAAGTAGTGCTTCTTTCCGCCGCTAATACCGACGCCTGGCGCTGTGAGAGCTCAGCTCACCGAGCATCCACCTTCCTCTGCCCAGTTCGTTGGAATGCGGAAGTGCGTGAACGTATCTCCAGTGCGCAAAGAACCTTTTTCATTTGTTTCATTAAATATCTTGTGCATGCATTATTGAATATGGTCGGTGAAAAGCGAAAGGCTTCTATTGAGGGAGGTGCAAGGAAGAGGCAAGCCATTTCATTTGAAATGAGTGGCAATAATAACGAAGCTTGATGCGCGTCAGAAAGTGGTGAGCGTTGCACGTGAATACAACTTGAATCGTTCGACCATCAGTACCATTTATAAACATAAAGATCGAGCAGCAGGACCCAAATATTGAACGTTGCACAAAGTTTGCAAATCAATTGAATGATGCCATACAGTGCTACCACATCATTTATGATGAAAAAAAGAAAACTGCAATCGTCGTTAGATAGCTTCTTACGACCAGTTTCTAGTAAATCTCTCTCTCTCTCTAATGTATGTATACAGTACTGTATGTATTCTCTCCATTTTATTAAATGTTTTTTTCAGTACAAACCAGTGTGTTACTTATACAAGCCTTACACATACAAATGCACTTATATAAACCTTCAATATACTTATATAGGCCTTAAACATAAATTATAATACAAAATATAGCACTGAGCAACTTACGAACAAATTCAACTTATGAGCAATCGCTCGGAACCTAACTCGTTTGTAAGTAGGGGAGCGTCTGTATTATATTTTGTCCTTCAATACTTGTCTTTAGCTTCCTTTCATTGCTTTTCCCCCTGGTTGCACTGATTCCAGATGTGTGTTTCATATTGAAGCATTTAACCAAGCTCATTTCAGCCATTATTTGTTTGCAGGGTCAGAAATCAGTTCTGTGGGCTCTGCCGCTTTAAACAAGCGTCGATAAGACTGTTGCTTTAACCAATCAGGTTTCGAGTTGGCAACACCACAATGCCTTGTTGCAGGCGTAGGGATACGTCATTTTCTTCTCGCAGGCGTAGAGATACGTCATTGCCTTCTCGCAGGCGTAGGGATACGTCATTGCCTTCTCGCAGGCGTAGGGATACGTCATCGCTGTCACCAACTATGATTTGCTAGTGATTAGCCAGAGCTACCAAACTGTATCTGTAGCGAGCTGCACAGGCAAATATATTGATTTAAAGCCATTTTCAAGACGGACTATGCCAGAAATACGACAGGACAGGCTCGACGTTCAGCATTAGCTTTGATGGCGATAGAAAAGAAGGAAGAAAGAAAGGACGGTGGATATTGTGTACAGTTAAAAATGATTTTGGGTGAGTAAAATATGGCTATATTCCTAAATAATATTTCAACTGTGAGCCCGGTTCTGATTTCTGAAAAGCTCCAGTATTTGTATTTAATCAATAAATGCTGTTTTTGGCTGGATTTTACCCCATTTTCGGGCAATGTTTGCCGGTACGTCATTGACGTTCATCGCTGTCTTTTCCCGGGAAAATCACCCGCCTGGCCCGGTTGTAATGTCTGAAAATCTCCAGTATTTGAATTTAATCATTAAATGCTGCTAGGAAGTGGATTTTACTCCATTTTTGTGCATTAGCCATAAAATAGTTTTTGAGGGTTGGATTTTTTCGTTGAAGGCGCTACGAGAAAATGCACGGGATACGAGGCACGGGATACGGGGCACGAGATACGGGGCACGGGATACGGGGCACGGGGCACGGGATACGGGGCACGGGATACGGGGCACGGGATACGGGGCACGGGATACGGGGCACAGGATACGGGGCACGGGATACGGGGCACGGGATACGGGGCACGGGATACGGGGCACGGGATACGGGGCACGGGATACGGGGCACGGGATACGGGGCACGGGATACGGGGCACGGGATACGGGGCACGGGATACGGGGCACGGGATACGGGGCACGGGATACGGGGCACGGGATACGGGGCACGGGATACGGGGCACGGGATACGGGGCACGGGATACGGGGCACGGGATACGGGGCACGGGATACGGGGCACGGGATACGGGATACGGGGCACGGGATACGGGGCACGGGATACGGGGCACGGGATACGGGGCACGGGATACGGGGCACGGGATACGGGGCACGGGATACGGGGCACGGGGCACGGGACACGGGGCACGGGACAAGGGGCACGGGACACGGAGCACGGGATACGGGGCACGGGATACGGGGCACGGGATACGGGGCACGGGATACAGGATGCGGGATGCAGGATGCAGACGCGGAGATAGTAGTCTAGCTTTGAATGCTCTCTTGACGCCAATCTAGCGGCTGGAATTATTTTGTCAATTCACCCAGAATGACAGCGAGCACCGAATTAATGTGCTCGCTGTCATTGACAAAATAACTACAGCATGAACCGCGCATGGGGGAAAATGAAGTCGCAGGCGGCTTACCGTAGTTGCGAGACCTGTAGAGGGTGATGTACCCTATCGACTGATTTTTCTATTTTTATTTTATCGTGATAATAATTTTAATTATTTTAAGGTGCATAGTCGGCTTTTGAAAAAAATGGAGACTTTTAGGTGTGCCTTATAGTGCGGAAATCCAGTACTTATCTTGTCTAGTGAAGTATTGTACTTCTGAAATTGTGGAAAGATTTGTGTGCTGGATCCTGCTAAAAGGATAATGTAGATCAAGATATCGTTTTTGATAGCTACCAGATTCTAATAGGGATAACAAATTTGTCTAGATATATATTTTCAGTTAATTACATCAATGTAGCTGACATACTAACAAGAGGAGCCGCCCCGGAGGACCTCAGAGAGGGCTCCACGTGGCAAGATGGACCCAAATTCTTAAGGCTGCCCATACAAGAGTGGCCAAAGAAGTCGGCCAAAGAGGTCGCTGCCTATGCCAGGGAAGAAGTTAATAAACTCCAAAGAAAATCCTTCACAGCAGTACAGACCAGGTCACAGACGAAAAGGAGTAAGAGCGATGCACCATCTGCCGGAACAAGTAATCCGACCCATGCCACGAATGGGAAAGATCGGAGTATCCCACGAGAGGCTGCAAGCGGAGATGAGCCCCGTGCCCGAAGACCTCCAGCTGGATCTGCTGTGAAAGAACTGATCGATGTAAGGAAATTCAGCAGCCTAACCAAGTTGATCAGGGTCATAGCCTGGGTATGGAGAGCTGCAACAAAATGGAAAAGAGTATTGGGGAAAAAAAACTACAAAATCCCTTCCACAATTCTGCATAGAGATGTACGACCCATCATTGTCCTGATACAAGTGGAAGAACAAATATGAACCAACGAACCAACAAAGAAACGGACAATGAGCAACCAGTAACTGGGACCTCTCTGGGTTCAAGAACCGAGATGCCAAGTGGGAGGTGTCAAGTCAACTATGCAGAAAATACGTCTGCCCCCCTCCAGACCAACAGGGGGCAGAAAAACCCAATCAAACCAAACTCACCTCACTTCCTGCCTGAGGTCATAGGTCATAAGCCTGTATATAAACTCAGTAGGTGTTGGAATAATGATTCAAACCTTTTAAATCATTATTAGTAATATTTAATTAAAAAAGGAAAAACATCTTTCAACATAGCTGCTTACAACTTCGAAGGAGATGCCTTGTGACGTCGTCTCAGTCCACAGTGCATTCTGACGAGCGTCATACTCTTCGGTCCATTTAGCGGCACATAACCAAAACATTCAAAGGTAATCTGATTTAAACAATTGCATAAGCAAAAACAACTGTCTCAACTGTTTTGAACAATTGTATAAGCTCAACCGAATAACATCATGAAGGTTATAAAAACACTGTCACAACAATCTGTTTTTATCGGAACACCTGCGTAAGAATTTGCACAATAAGCAAAACAACGGCATTAGAATTTGCACCAGTAAGCATAATAATTTCTTTATAAGGTAAACAAAGCAAAGCAGTTTAATGTAAACAAAGCAGTATTTTCAAATCTGCTGCCGGAGTCTCGTCACAACAGTCTCACTGGGTCCTGCCGGGAGCTCTTTGAGGCCTTGAGGAGTTGACAGTGGAGGAAAAGTCCATGTTCCCATGACTTGATTTATAGCATTACTACTTATTGAAAAATGCTTACAACACATAGAATATTCCATAATAATTCTAACATTCCCTCCTTTTACTATATGTTTGTTATTCATTTTATGACAAATCCAAAAAGAGACAGGGATATCTCCGTTGGCATTATTAATTTTACCCGCTTAGGCTCTACTCGTTCGGCAGGTCTGAAAAGCAGAAAATAAGATCATTTTCGCCCAATCCATCCTCGGGATTACCATGCTCCTGGACTTCACTGTTAGTGTCAGCACGTTTCATCAGTAGGGGATATAATTCATGCAATTTAGAATTTGTAGGGGCAATCGCAGTGGTTATAAGTCGGCTCATCAAAGATCTTAAGCAGGGAATAATACAACACCCACATAATGTCAAAATCGTAGCAAAAAGGGCTAATAATTAGGCCAAATCATTTTTAGTGAGGCCACAAATCTGTCAGCGGACATTATTCTACTCCAGGATGCTTTTTCATCTTGCGGTTTAGGGTCTGCAGGCCATCGTTGGCCCTGGTGTGGGACCCAGTGGGGGGCGTGTTGTTGAGTGCAACATTTTCAAACGTTGCATACGCCCCCTGCTCCTTCAAGAAGCATTTCAACCGCTGCACGATCCTGGAACGCCATCAGACTAGTGGCTGCCAGTTGTTCCTTTATCGCCACAAATCCCTGTTCAGTATAATTTCCAAGTTTTTGGACATTGTAATGCAGGTAATTTATCCAATCAACATTTTTGTTTGGAGTAATTAAAAGAAAAATATACTCCCAACCTGCTGCGATCTGATTAGCCAACTTATACTCATCTGGTACGCCTCGTGGATGCCAATCGCATCAATGCATGTCGGATCACCCTCTCCGATCGACGCCGTCGCGAGGGGCCCGCCATCTTACCGGATTTCTGTGCAGCCAATTGTATCTCCTCTACTGTAGATGGAAAAACAGACACTGGTAATAGCAGTGAGACCAAGGCACAAAGTCCTGCTGTCATTTTGGCAGGAGTCGTATAATTTGTTTTGACCCCACCACCACCATAGGTCAGAACGTGGAATCAGGGGTGCAGTCTGTTTTAGGACGTGGGCACACCACGTCACATTTATCGCTCCCAGTGCCGGACCGTGCCCTGTGAGGACTAAGCAGGTAAAATGATTAAACGCGACATGTGTTGAAAAGTTATGCTTGTCCTTTGCTGCCGTTGTAACTGGGTAGACATTATTCCATTTCATACATTTTGGGCTTACATCTTCTTTTGTCATTATCTCCTTTACACAATCAGGGGTAATTTGCGCGGGTACTACTCTTAAGAGAGGTCGGCCCCCCATACATGTTATACAGGTTTGATACAGGTTTGATTTATAATAGCTGCATTTTCAACAATAACCAATTATTTCTTACCGCCTCCCGTTCGGGAACTCCCCGTTGCAGAAATGAATTCTCTGGTCATCTCAGATTTTAATTTTACTATGGCGGATCCGGGTGTTTCCATCTCTGACCTTCCCACCGTCTCCATAGACATGGTTCCACCTGCCCATGGACTTAGGAAAAACGTCAGACAAGGATCCACAAGTTAATTTGTCAGTCTGAATTATGATTTGTAATGCCCCCACCGTATGGGTTAATTTTATCGAAGGCCTGATGGTTTTTTCGCACACGTGTGTCATCCAAGCTTGCCAATCTAGACCAGTTTCTGCAACAAGGTTTCCCCAATCTCTTTTAGGACTGTTAGGTACCACACATATTCTATAAAATCCATGTGTATCCTTTGAAATGGATATGTAGCTTTTGTATCTTGACATAAGGGGGAATCGCCCGTGTTTTGGCCATATATCTGCATATAGATTGAATATATAACCTCCCCCTTTTTTGAGGCATGAAATTTACCATGACTCAAAATGGCAGCCCTCCCAGATAAGTCTTTTGTTTTTGTTTAGTCCCCCAGGTTCCCAAAATTTCCCATTGCAGAAATCAAAAATTTCATTTGGCGAAATTCTTTTCTTTTTTGTTTCTGTCCTACTCTGCCACCGCCGTCCTCGAAAGGCTTATCAGCGATTTCAGAAATATTCCAACTTGATATTAGAATATTGATAAATCTTGGTGGCTAGCCAATTGAAACACAAAAGACAGACACTCATCCACGCTCGCACTCATAATCAAGGAATTTAGAGTGCTCCCCCAATCATCAAGATTGATGCCTGAAGAAACTAGATAATTAATGTATTAGATTCACATGCCACATATCTAAAAATAGAAATTTGTTCAATTGCCACCGCCCCTTACCCCAGTCAGTCAGCATGTAGACTGCCATGCGAGTGGCTGTGATTAACTATTCGCCAATAATGCAATAACGGAAAAGTTGTGACACATTGAAACACACACACACCCCCTTTTTGTATTTTAACCGTTTGTAAAAACTTTATCTCCATGTTCTGGATTAAGTTACACCCCCTTTCAATGTTATCGAATTTTGCCCATTCTAGTCAACCCATCTACTTAAAGCATTTCTCCAAGGTTGATATTTTATAATTTGGAGATGTTATTTTTAAAACATAGACATTATTTCACTTGTTTCACACCATGGAAGGCCCTACCAGACTTTGTTGTAGATATTCCCCTTTATCTAAGCTTGTTATTGCCAATCGTTATCACCGTAACATTTAGGTGTATTAACCCCATAATTGCAATGCAGTAAGTTTTGGCTAAATTCTTAATGTGTATGCCCCTAAAGCAATAGACAGTAATAACGTCCCAATAGTCATCAATATGACCTATACCAAAGCATACGCCCCCTTCAGGTCAAACAAGGAACGCGTTTTGTGCACTTAAAGGCGCTCCATGTTTCTTCTAGGGAAACTATGCCTATCCTTAACCAATTATCTTATCTACCCCAGCCAGGTTCAATTTACCTAACAATTTGGATGAATGCCATGAAATTTCTCATGCCATTTCTGCATTGTTAAATTCATGTCTGATTTCTTTAACAACCAAATAACTCTTAATACCTAAGACATAAATTGCAAATCACCCCATACTATGTTTACTTAAGATAAGAGCCATTTCTTAAAGCTCCCTGTTACCACAAGAAAAATCTACAATAATTAAATTAGAGAAATCCACCTTTTACTAGGCATTTCCTAATTACAATTTTCAATGCTTATTAAAGGACCCACAAATTGTAACCAATATGCCATAATATTGTAAAAAATCCATTCATTTTTCTTTAACCAGCCAATCGTTTTATCCTCCAAAACTAGCTCTCTTCAATTAAGAGCCCTTTGAACTTCACAAAACAGAAAATAAAATAATAATAATAGTATTATTCCCAATTCCAAAGCTTTTACCAAATCAATCTTTGCCAAACTGATTTTCTATCACCTCGAAAGACATTGACCTTCATGCTCGCTGCAGAAGCAGCATCCTTATCTTTTGTTTACAAATTCCAAAATGCTCTCTTTTCTTTGTGCCCAATGCTTCGCCTCTTGTGGCTCCTGTGAGCAATTATTTTTTAGAGAAGACTAAATTAATAAACTAAATTAATTACTCTCCCGATATCCAACTATATCATCATATCATCATAGTTTGCCAAGACCCCATAATCACAATATGCTGCAAGCACAACTATAACATAGCAAAACCCATTTCTGCCCTCAAGTTTGCTTCAGCACCCCCAAGGCCAATTATTTTAATATTCAGCCGCACCAAAACAGAGCGCTCCCCCCGCAATCAAAGCATTATTCGGCAAGTTTAGAGTCTGACCAAAACGCAGTTTTGGCAACCCCGCTAAACATTTAATTTGCTGTTTTGTATTTCTGTTAACCAAAATATTCCCGCTAGCAGACGGGAACGAAACCAGGATAAGCCACAATAAGCCATTTCATTCCAGTACATTGACAGTACATTTAGTTACTATTAACAAGTATGCCTAGCACTTTGAAATAACCATTTTAATTGCCATTTTACAACTTTCAGCATCACACAAAAAAATCCAATTGAATTCATTCCCAAAGAATGTGATCTCTGGTTTAAAATTAACTCAACATCCTCATGTTCAAAATCCTCATTCAAATCATTTTGAGAAGGCCTGCCTTGTTTTTAGAGACATTTTTGTCCAGGCAATCACGCGATATATGTAATATATATAAGTATAATTTGAATGAGCATGCAACACATTTTTTAGCTGCTCCTGATAAATGCTGCCCACCGCGTGGTCTTCAGCGAGGCCGCTGTTGGCCTTAAAACAAGCTGTCATCCTGATTTGATATTCTGCAAAAGGCTCACCATCCCTCTGCTTAGCTCTGCTGATCACGGTATAATTAACTTTTGTTTTAAACTTCCCCGTAACCCGATCAATCAGTTCATGCACTCTCAAATTCAAATTACGACCGTCATGACACAACGGGCCACCATCAGCTTTTGGATTCGAACATCCAAATTTAGTAGGAGCCTGCTCCTTGCCCACATCAGTATTAGCAACTTCGATCATGGGATATTGTTCAATAAACACATCACTCATTGGCGGCGCCCCAGGCTGGGGAGATAGCGTTTTCTCCCCATGTCCCCCACGGGCCCTCCCGACCTGGTCATATTTGTCGGAGGGGGCCCTCCTTTTTAACAACAACAACAACACACTTCTTCCCCACCGGGCTAGTCGTCCTCTGTGGAATAACACAGCCTCTGTGTTTCCAGTCCCACCGTTATTAACTGATTTAACCCATGTATCATAAACCAATAATAGGTATCATTATATCCCTCCTGCTCCATTCTGTTAAGATTTCCCCCATGTTTAGCACGTATTTTATCCTGCAGTATCAATATCTTATGCATATTAAGCTGGCCAGCAAATCCATATTTATTTATCCATAAGTTTAGGTGTTTAACCCTTGTAGCGCTTTGATTTTCAACAATCCAATCTTTACACGGCAGACGTCAATAGCCGCTTTACTGTTTGCACCACCCATTTTTGGAGTGGATTTGTGTGTATCCCCGTAGTACCTTTTTTTCTTTAACAACTACGCACACACAACCAATGTCGACCACCACATTTTTATAGACCCCACTGTGTCTACCTGCTAGTGACTTGTATCCGCAGGGTTTTAAAATCGCCATCCCCAGGATGCGAGCCTTACTTCTCAAAATAAGGCCTTCGCGTGTGATGCCCTTCGCGCATTTTGGATCCCGTCAACAATATGCAGCCATCACACGCGGACTCGGCAGAAATGTCGAAAGATGCTTACCCAGAGGATAGTCGTCAACCGATTAGAAAACAGGCGCTGCTGAGAAATAGTCCAGCCTGGAAAAGGGATTCTCGCCGTGCACGGTCACTCCAGATATTAAACTGCAGCGTCTGGATTCCTTATCGGTGTGTTGACCCCGGCTACTCGAAGGACCAAATGTTGGAATAATGATTCAAACCTTTTAAATCATTATTAGTAATATTTAATTAAAAAAGGAAAAACATCTTTCAACATAGCTGCTTACAACTTCGAAGGAGATGCCTTGTGACGTCGTCTCAGTCCACAGTGCATTCTGACGAGCGGCATACTCTTCGGTCCATTTAGCGGCACATAACCAAAACATTCAAAGGTAATCTGATTTAAACAATTGCATAAGCAAAAACAACTGTCTCAACTGTTTTGAACAATTGTATAAGCTCAACCGAATAGCATCATGAAGGTTATAAAAACACTGTCACAACAATCTGTTTTTATCGGAACACCTGCGTAAGAATTTGCACAATAAGCAAAACAACGGCATTAGAATTTGCACCAGTAAGCATAATAATTTCTTTATAAGGTAAACAAAGCAAAGCAGTTTAATGTAAACAAAGCAGTATTTTCAAATCTGCTGCCGGAGTCTCGTCACAACAGTCTCACTGGGTCCTGCCGGGAGCTCTTTGAGGCCTTGAGGAGTTGACAGTGGAGGAAAAGTCCATGTTCCCATGACTTGATTTATAGCATTACTACTTATTGAAAAATGCTTACAACACATATAGAATATTCCATAATAATTCTAACAGTAGGCCAGCCTTGAAAGAAGACAGGCAACAAAGGAACCAGAAATACCCTTCAGACCCGATCACATGCAACTGGTAACCCTTTCAACAACCAGCTAACCCTTTTAACAATCAGCTAACCCTTTCAACAACCAGCTAACCCTTTCAACAACCAGCTAACCCTTACAACAACCAGCTAACCCTTTCAGCAAAAGCTAATCTGTTCAGAAACAGCTAATTTTCCTCTCACTGGAAAACTTCAATAAAATTGTAAACTGGAAGGATTTGAGTTGTTCCTGCTGTGAAAAGATCGGGGCCCCTTTTCAAGTTTGGGGCAAAATTTGAAGAAAGTAGAGAATAACTTGACAATGTTCTTATGACCAGCCTCTCATGTCTGCTTTATGCTTGTATATCAAAATTTGTCACGTATCTCAAGATAAATATTTGCTCAAAATTTTACTCGTATCTCAAATTGCTCGTATGTCGAGGTATTACTGTATGTATATTAAAAAAAAAGACTTTTTTAACTATAGTGTATGTTCTATTTGTTTTAGAAAACCAGGATGTTCAAAATATTTAAATAGAAAACTATCATAGAAGAAATGCTCTGTGTTGGATTCTACACCCCACAATACATTTAAACAGCTTTTAGATCTAAAGAAAGAAAAACTATTAATCCCAGTATTATTATGGTAGTGCTGCAATGGGAGTAGGGTAATTATAAGATCCTTATTTTCCTTAACTGAAGATTGTGTGTGTACTTTTTTGACAGGGACAATTGAGAATCAACCCCAAGAAATACCATGAGGCTTTTATCCCATCTCCTGTAAGTCAACTTGGGACTTTTAGCCATAATTTTGCCTTCTAAAAAATAATTTAAGTGATTGTTTACAGGATGACACACGAGATATATTTTTAGATGGAGTAATTGCTCGGAACAGGGCATTAAATGGAGATATAGTTGTGGTGCAAATCTTGCCACAGGAGCAATGGAAGGTAGGGTATACTTATAGGGTTATAATTTTCACAATCTGATTGGATAACATAACTGATTCATTCTTTATTGACTGAATGTTTATTTATGTAGGTTGTTAAGTCTGACACTGATTGTGAGGGATTAAGTGAGCCAGAGACCCAGAAGGAAAATGCGCTCCACCCAACCCAGAAGAAGTTGATGCAAGTACCACTTGTTTCTGTGCAAGAATATCATAGTAACCAAGGTAAATTAACAGACAAACCTTTACACTCCCAACTCTTTCTATAATTTTGATACAGTGACCCTTCTTCACTTTGCGGCTTAAACTTTCGCGGATTCACTACATCACAGATTTTTTTTCTGGTATTTATAAAAAAGTTCCTAAAAATGTTACGCTGAAACTTGCAACCGGAAGACTAATGAAAAATGGCGGAAGTCAGGGCACTACTTCTTCTGGGCTGAAATGGTTTGTTCCAAGCACAGAAGAGGAAGCAAATACCACAGAAAAAGAAAGAGCGTGCCAAAAACTATAAATACCTGCGAAACACGCAGCCTGGCCTTTTCTTGTTTGCAGTGGGTTGCAGTTCGCATCACGCACAGAGAATATACTTCGAGTCAATTCCAGCTTTGTTTGGATTTTACATCACCACTGAAAATGCCTCCCAAGCGTCCAGAATCGTGTAAAGCACATGTATCAAACCGATTCCGCCGAGGGCTGCAGTGGGTCCTGGTCTTTGTTCCAACCGATCCAGTGCCGACATTTTAACCAATCAGGTGTCTTCTAAAATAAGTAGCACCTGACTTTAACTGATTACACTTGCAAAAGGTATCCTCTGGTTGAGTTGGAATGAAAACCTGCACCCACTGCGGCCCTTTGAGGACCGGTTTGACACCCCTGATTGTAAGGCTTCACATGAGGCAAAGAAAAAATGATAGATGACCGAAAAGGTGAAGTTGCTTGACATGCTGAAGGCGGGCAAAAAGTATGCCGATGCAGTGCGCCACTGCGGCATCAATGAATCTACCGTACATAAAAAAGGAAGATGCCAACATTCAAAAGACGGCCACCATATCCTTTTCAAAGGACATCAAGTGAGTAGTAACTACGAGGAATAAAATTATCGTCAAGATGGAGAATGCCCTATCAGTCTGGATTTCAGAATGCTTTTCTGGAAGCGGATGCCTTCCCGTACAGTTTTATTCAAGGATGAACTTAAAGGCCCAGGGTTTAAAGTTCCCAAGGATCGCCTGACATTCATCATGTGTGGGAATGCTGCTGGCTTCATGGTAAAGCCAGATTTTATTTACAAGTTTGACCGTCCCCACAAACAAGAACAAAGCGTTGATGCCTGTGCACTGGATGAGCAACATGAAAGCTTTGATCACGAAAGCTCTCACTAAGGACTGCCCCCAACACCACTTCACTAATTCAACCTATAAATTGGGGAGCTATTCATTCCTTCAAGGCCCTATACAAAAAATCAACAGCGGGCAACGACGAGGACGAGGACAAGAAGAGGGTTAGAAGAACGTGGTCTTTCATTGAGAAATCTCTAGGAGATCTTCGATACGGCATGCAATTTGTCCAGAAGATTGATGACAACATGGTCAGAGCCATCAAATTTGGTAAACATCTGGGTGCTGTAATGTCTTTGTACAAAATATGAAACAGCAGTCACAACTCCCCATCACGATGTTCCTTCTGCGCCGAAAACCTGTCGCAGGAGCTCCTCCTGCTTCCCCTACAGCACCCCCAGAAGAGTCAAGCAGCGCAGACTTAGACTAAAACAACCATCAAACTTTTTTTTAAAATTATTATAACCGTCAACCTTTTTTTTATCATACCCATCAACCTGTTTTTTGGGTTACAACCATTAACCAGTTTTTTTTAATTACAAACATTAACCTGATTTTTGGGGCATTTATTTTAAGTAGAACTATTTTCAGTGTGAGTACAGCATTTAAAGTACAGTGGTACCTCAACATACAAGTGCCCTGACATACGAGCAATCTTGAGATACGAGACAAATTTTTATATACGAGCAGACAGCGGACGCGAGAGGCTGTTCATAAGAACATCATGGGGACTGTCTCTCTCCTCGCAATGTCTCTGTGGTCGCAACTCCCTCGTGTAATGTCTCTGCGAGCACTGGGTGGAGCATTGCATTTTTTCATTGTTTTTTCCCATTAGTCAGTGTGAATGGCATATATACAACTTCTCGTTGGCAAGTGGTCGTGCGTTATCCTATTGTGAGGACATTTGTGTGCATCATTTTGGGAATATTTTGAAGGGAATATAAAAGCAAACAACCCTCGATAGGTTCCTTTTAGCTGCATCTGAAACTCAGGGTGGAGGCGGGGCAAATAGAGCCAACCCGGGGAAGAAAGGCATCAAAATTTAAAACAAAATTAGAATTAAATTTAGTGTAAGGTTAGATTAAATTTATTGTTCAGTGTCTGCATCGTAATCCAAGTTCATTTAAATTTGTTTATGTTATGTTACGAGCGCATTGTCGTGCAAAAAGTCGCGACCTCCTCTCTCTGTCCGTCTCTTTTCCCTCCGCGAAATCCGTCAAATTTTAATAATATTAAACACATTTTAGTGCTATTAAGCCACTAGTCATTTGTTACTTTGTTAATGGATGGCGAATTAGAAAAAAATCAAATGTTTTTCCAATCCAATATCCTGTTTTTGGTGTTTTTTCAGAGGCTTGGAACAAATTAATTTGTTTTTTGTTCATTTCTACGGGAAACGTTCGTTTGAGTTACGAGAAACTCGACATACGAGCTCAGTCCCGGAACGCATTAAGCTTGTATCTCGAGGTAACACTGTATATACACATTTTTACATAAAAGTTATATTTAGATATTAATACATTATAGTCTTTTGATATAATCACAGTAACCCCTCGATTATCGCGTCTTCACTTATCGCAAATTCACTACTGCGCAATTTTTTTCCGCTATTATTTATTTATTTATTTCCGATTATCGCGGCCATATCTGGTCTACATTAACCACGATATTCAAGGGATTACTGTATTTAATAAATATCCACTTTTTGATAATTGGACTTGTGTACTTGTATTTATGTATCGGCACGAAACCATGTATTGTTGTAGTAATATCGGGGGTGGTCCTACTATGCAGTTTTTCGTTTATCGCAACTATGTCTGATCTACATTAACCGCGATATTCAAGGGATTACTGTACACTGTTATATGTAGTGCCCCTCAAAATTCACCGTTCGAAATCAGTTTTTTTGTGCTAAAAAATTGGCACTGAGTTTGGGGGGAGGGCAGCTGAAACACGTCTCGGTACCAACAAAAGACCAAGCATTCCATCATTGTTATGGGAGCGTGAGATCTCTTCCTGGTCAGACGGAGGAGCTGTCGGTGCTTGCCGGGCTGCAACAGGAGAGATGTATGCTTGCGTGCTTTGAAGCCCCCCACTGGCCTCTCCACTGCTGCTGATCAGGTGATAGGACAGCTTAGGAGGATCTAGGCAAGGAAGGTGATCACCTCCAGACTACTGAGGGACTGTGCGGATCATCTTGAAAGAACGATTCTGCATATTTAACCTCAGTCTCAGTCTGCAGAAGGTCCCCATCTTGTGGACTTCCTGTGTGTGGCTCCAGTTTTTTACCTACATCTACAATGCTCTTTCGTAATACATTTCACTCCTTTGTCTAGCAATTTTTATGCTTTTCTCATAATGCAGAGATTTAAGCATGATAAAAGAGAAACAACAACAATAATGATAGCGAACAGACTCCCGTCGCCCAGTTTGATAGCAAGGAAAATACACCACATACACATTAGAATCACAGCTGTGAGAACACTTGGAGAGAGCAAAAAAAAAATGAAAACACAGGACTGTTACATACAAATTTGAGTGCACTTAGCCAATTCAGACGACCAAAATAAGTTATGTTTGACTCTTTTCCCTAATAAAACCCCCCAGTTTTCTTTTTGTCTCTTTATAACTACCTTTATCATTTTTTATCATCTCATTTTCGTTTATCCTCATTAGGGTTACGGGAGTGTTCGAGCCAATCCCAGCTGTCTCCGGGCCATAGGCAGGGGACACCCTGAACCGGTGGCCAGCCGATCGCAGGGCACAATGAGACGGACAACCATGCACACTCGCACTCATACCTAGGGGAAATTTAGAGTGTCCAAGCAGCCTACCCTGCATGTTTTTGGAATGTGGGAGGAAACCGGAGTACCCGGAGGAAATCCACGCAGGACTGGGGAGAACATGCAAATTCCACACATGTGGACGTGACCTGGAATTTAACACAGGACCCCAGACCTGTGAGGCCGACGCGCTTATTATTGTTATTGTGATCGTGGTCGTGATCGTGATTGTTGTTATTATTATTATTATTGTTATTATTATTATTGTTGTTATTCGTATTATTTTAATCTTTTTTTAGCTGAATTTACTTTTAACTGCAGGTATACCTTTTCCTCATTTTATTAAGCTGGCCAGCAAAGTAATATTTTACCATCCATAAATTTAAGCGTTTCAACCTCGAGGCGGACAGGTTCTCAACAAATTTTCAATACTGAATCAGAGCTGCAATTTCCTCATTCTTTTGTTTTCCTCAGGTTATCAACACACACACACACACACACACACACACACACACACACACCACAAACATGCACTAACGAATGGAAACATTCACCAGGACTCACTGGAGATGTCTTCAACTCTTTTAAATAAGGTACCCAGGTGCTGAACCGAAGTCCAGCCCATTAAAAGGGGCTGAATTGCCGTGGCCATGGTCTTCCCAGATATCGGCTCAGCCGCTGGGTCCCTCGGCGTATTGACTCCCAAGCTCGAAAGACTAATAATAAAAATAAATGTTAGGTTCGTCAACAAATCAACTAGCTTTGTTTAATGTCAATAAATCAAGAGGACAGTGACTGAGATCCGCCGTCCTTCGCAATCGGTCTGACGTCTGAGCACAGTACAATGAGAATATGAAGGACATCTGCCCTCCTTCGTGATCGTTTCGGCAATGTCTGATAAGGCCAGCCTGACCCTGGCTCATGAACACATCTATCTGCCACAGTACGTGTTATCTAGACTAACAGGCACCTCAATATTCCACAATAGGAGTGAGGGTGCACTAACATCACTTTAATAACGTGCAAGGTTCTCAAAAACAGCAGACTTGTAAACCAAAGAACTGAACCAAACCTAACAGGGAAGCACTAGACATGGGGAGATCACACGTGAACACACGACAAATACACCAGGTTTAAATAGACAGACATTAGTTGACGAGACACTCAGAAACACCTGGGTCACATGAGAGACCGCAAGCAAGAGATACACCAGGGGAGGGCAAACGACAGGTGAACTCAATGGGCAATCGGAAGGAAAAACAAATGCATTGTGTACACATTGTGGCATTGGTCCTTGCTAGAATGGAAAACCAAATTACTTGTAGAGTGGTGGGGTGGGCCAGAAAGCAGTAATAACACTGAGCTTGCCACTTCATCCAACTCTTCTGGAACAATCCCAAGGCGTTCCTGGGCCAGCCGGGCAACATAGTCTCTCCAGCGTGTCCTGGGTCGGCTCCGTGCCCTCCTCCCGGTGGCACGTGGAACCTGCCTGGAACACCTCACCAGGGAGGTCTCTAGAAGGCATCCCAGCCAACTCATCTGGCTCTTCTCGATGCAAAAGATGAGTGGCTCTACTCCGAGCCTCTCCCGGATCGTGTGCAGTCATTTGGTCGCCGGTCTTTTGGTCGCCGGACTTTTGGTCGCGGTCTTTTGGTCGCCCGGACCCAAACAATGGGCGACCAAAAGACCGGCGACAAAACAAGGTAAAACAACACGGTCTACGCATCAATAAAAGCCAACAATGGCCCTGAGCAGTTTCACTGAGCGGACGTGTGAGTGTATAAGAGTTTGTATGTACATGAGTTGTCCCCTTAGGAAGGGACGTCAGTCAGGGTCTTAACAAGTTCTCCAACAAAACACAATTAAAGTACGGGAAATTTGGAGCTTTTGGGCGACCAAAAGACCGGCGACCAAAAGACCGGCGACCCAAAGACCGGCAACCAAACGACCGAGAAAGTCCGGACACCCTGTGGAGGAAACTAATTTCAGCCGCTTGTATCCGGGATCTTGTTCTTTCAGTAATGACCCACCGCTCGTGACCATAGTTCCTTCTTTACCTTTTTTTCCAAGATGCCGCCGTCATGCGGTAGCCAGTGGCAGTAGCTCTGTCCACTCTTATTAGTTTTTCGTGTTTTACAGCCTTTCTATCTTTTTTTAATTACATGTTAATATTTCTTAATACATTCCATTTTACTTTACTTTGTACTTTATACTTTTTAATTTAATGTTTTTACAACTTTCTTTGTTCTGTTAGCCTGGCTTCTTTCTGCTACTTCTTTTTTGGAAACATTCAGCCATGCCTACGCTGTCATACACATGGGGCTAGCTGTTACAATACGCTGCAGAAGGAGCAACACCTCAATGCCGCTGGAAATTCGGAGCTGGACAACAGTGCCGGGAGAAGAAGCGACGCTTCAGACCAACCATTCCATCATGGGATAAGATGGAAGAGCTGCCGGCGCTTACCAGGCCGGAAACGGAGTCGAGGGGTTTTACTCTGCTACTGTTGTCTTCAGCTCCAGACTACTGAGGAACTGTGCGGATAAGCTTGGAAGAGTGACTCTGCATATTCTCTACCTCAGTCAAAGTCTGCAAAAGTTCCCCATCTTGTGGAAGTCTTCCTGTGTGTGGTTCCAGTTTTATCCAACTCTACAACGCCTTTTTCTTGAGTCTGCATCTGTTTTTGCTCCCGCAACCAAGATGGCACCGCTCAAGTGGCAGCCGGTGGCGGTAGCTCTGTCCGCTCTTGCTGGTTTTGTGATTTTGCTCCTTTTCTGTCTTAATGATTTGATTTGGTGATTCCTAATGATCCCACATACTTTGCTTTGCTTTGCTTTGTACTTTGTGCTTTTGCTTTATTCTGCGGCCTCTGCGACTGTATTGTCTAACTTGTAACTATGTGTAACTATGCCTTTCCTGTATCTGCATTCTCACCCTCTTGCTACTGTCACAATGAAATTTCCCGACTACGGGATGAATAAAGTTATGCAATCCAATCCAATCCAATCCAACCTCAATGGACCAATGCAGAATTTGCATCAATGCAGACCCCGCACCTGGCCGCCTGTTGATCTCCCACTGCATTTTTCTCTCACCCCTGAACCAGATACTTAAACTCTTCCACTTGGGGAAGGACCTCATCCCTGACTCAGAGAAGGCATACCACCTTTTTCCGACTGAGGTCTATGGTCTCAGATTTGGAGGTGCTGATTCTTATCTCGACCATTTGGCACTCAGTTGCGAATCATTCCACTGGGAGTTTGAGATCGCTGCCTTATGAAGCCAACAGAACTTCATCTGTATAACGCAGGGATGCAATTGCGACACCAACAACTCTGCGGATTCCCATTGGCCAAAAAGCCTGATGAGTCTCCTTCAGCCTGACGGCATCTTTTACCCCCGGTGCTCGCCAGCAGGTTGTGGGGTTGCCACCACGACAGGCACCGACCACCTTGCAGCCGCAGCTCTGGTCTGCGACCTTGGCAATACAGGTGTGGAACATGGTCTCCTAGGACAGCTCCACACTTCAGACTCCACAGACTCATGCAGGGGGTGGGGGGTGCTGTCCATGATGTAAGGACACTCTTATGCTTGACCATGGTGTTCATTATTACCAATCCACGATGAGTCCAGTCCAACATTAGAAGACCACTCGGGTTCTGATCAGGGGGGCCGTTTTTCCAAATCATTACCCTCCAGGTCTCACATTTATTGGCCCCGTGAGCATTTAATACCCCCAGCAAAACTGGAGTTCCCAAAAGGTGCGCTTGCCAGCACCCCATCCAAGGACTCCAAAAAGGGTGGATACTCAGAGCTCCTGTTTGAAGTTAAGCGCAAACATCAGTTAGGTCCCATTAGGACCCTCTTGTCTACCGGGGTGAACCCCATTGTACAGGAACCGAACGTGGGCGACTCCAGAGTTGAAGCGTGTCCAACCCCTCTCGAGAGCTAGCGGTACCATAGTCCAAACTGTGCTTAGAGGAGAGTCCGACCAGATCGAACCGGAACCTCTCATCCTTATGTACTAGCTCAGCCTCCTTCCCAACCAGAGTGGTGGCCAAGCCAGTTTCTGCAGCCGGGGATCAGACTGCCAAAGATCCCTCCTTTGGCTACCGCCCAACTGTCTTCGCACCCGACCTCTTTGGCCCCTCCCACAGGCGGTGAGCTCATGGGAAGAGGACGCCATGTAGTGTCAGTGGGCTGTGCCCGGGCCCCATGGATGCAGGCCCGGCCGCCTGGCACTTGCGATCATCTCCCACCGCCAGGCCTGGGTCCAGAGTTGGGCCCCTGGTGATCTGCATTCGGGCAAGGGATATTGTGGTTCATTCATGCAACTCATCCTAAGAGGTCACCTGAGTCATTCTTTGTCTTGTCCCTCACCTCGGACAATTTTGCCATTGATGACTCTACCAGGGGCACAAGGCCCCAGACAACTTGACTCCGAGGATCATTGGGACACTCAAACCCCACCACCCTGATAAGGTGATGACTCATTAGGAGGGATAACAATGTTCATTTAAAAATGCCTAAGAGAACAACTGGTCAAATACAAACAAAACAGTTTCTGCCTATTACTTAGAGATTTAGCACTCACTTGTTCTCAGCTTCTGCCCATGTTTCCACCATTTTTTCAAGCAGATTTCATGTATTTAAAAGAAAATAATTTCACTGACTTTACAGTACCTTTAAATTGAATCTTTTTTTGTCATCATGTTTGCAGATCTGGAAAATATCCTCCAATCACCATATACTGATCAAGTACTTCAAATCACTGCTAAAGTAAGCTTTCTACTTACTGTATTTTTCGGATTATAAGGCATCCCACATTATAAAGCACACCATCAATGATCAGGTTTCTTTACATACAGTAATCCCTCGAATATCGCGGTGAATGTAGACCAGACATGGCTGCAATAATCGAAAAATTGCGAAGTAGGGTCACCCTTATTATAACTTTTTTTCTTCAGTGCTGAGTCCTAGTAGCGAGAGTGGCTTCCGCTTACTAGTTTCAGCGTGGATTTTCACATTTTTATGAGCCTTAAAAAAAAAATCTTTCAGCGCTGAGTCCTTGTGAAGAGAGTGGCTTCCGCTTACGAGTTAAAATTAATAATGGAAAAATTGCAAAGTTGTGAATTTGCGATAAGTGAGGATGCGATAATCAAAGGATTACTGTATATAAAATGGATCTGATTATAAGGGTTACTAAGCAAAACCAAACAAATAATTCAAAGTTTATTAAACTCTTCACGGGAACTCTCAACATTATTTTATTATAACACATGAAATACAGATCAATACGCTCCTGTTCCACATATCCATCATACACTGTTTTTTGTGTCTGTCCCAGTCTTGTTACCATTTAGCCATTCAACCAAGATTCCAGTCTTGGTGAAAAGCTTGTATGCCAGTTCCTGTATTTACTCCCATATAAGCCGCTTTTGTCGGACAAAAAAATAATGACTGAATTGAGGGGACGGCTTATATGCGCATAAAATTTCCATTAAATGTGTGAAGCCATTAAATTCAAGAAGAAAAACGTACCTATCTTGCATAAAACATGAAAAAACTCACGTTCCCATCACTGCTCGCTCGGGGCACAACCATCTTACCTAGATCCAGGGCAGCCATCTTACCTAGATGCGAGCAGCGTTAATTTTGAAAAAAAAAAATCCACTTTGATTGTTATAAATGTCCTATGTTTTCATTAAAAGGCAGGTTAAATGCTCCTATTCGTTCCGGCACAGCTTGGGCTCCTATCGTTGTAGTTTGAGTTGTAGTCTTTAATAGAGAACACACGAACATTTTCAGTAGAGTTTGATTCAATGTTCATCAAAGTTGACTGGAAAGTGTTGTCAAAGAAGAATGCTCTAAATTGTCAATTACTTGGATTTGAGAAGCTGAAGAATCATCTGTGGGCCTTCATCTCACTCTCTGTTAGGAGTATCTAGGTAAATGGTGTCCCAGCGCTATCAAAGAACATCACAACGCTAAGTTAACTTGCTAATATTGATTTTTTTTCCGTTGTATTTCTTGTTCAAAAGTGACAAACTATTGGAGTAATATTAACCATCGAAAGAATTGAGATATTTTGACATTAGAAGCAATATGGCTGCCACATCTTAAACATCTGGTAAAAAAATGTAATTTCTGTAATTAGAAAGCATCAGGTTCTTATCAAGATTATTATTTCTTTCAAATTAAATAATTTGATATTTTGCATTTACAAAGACAGGCATACTAAAACTTCCTTATGTTATTGACCCTAATGTGCCACTTGTGATGATTTTTCTTAAGATTTTCCCTTCAAAGTAACACATTTGTACTCCTTATACGCGAGAAATTATATAATTCCAAAATTTCAAGGCAATTTTCAGGGTGCGGTTTATACGCACGGGTGGCTTATATGCGAGTAAATATGGTAAGTCTGATATCCTAGCACATGCATCTCCAATCCATTGGCATACATATATTGGGGTAACTTGCCCGCTGTTGAATCCGCCTTTGATATGTTGATCTTATGCTACCACATGGTTTTAATTTTAACTTTGAATTTTTCACATCAATATCAATTGTTGGATTTTTTAGTTAATCCACCCGGAATCATGGCTCCGAACTAGTTGTGTTTACTTGGTTTTGGCGGGTTTGATAGGTGAGATCAGGCGCACATGGAGACAAAAAATAAAAGCTATCCAGTCCCTGATGTAAACATCTCCACTGTGAGTTATAAATCTGAATGGCAAATATGTCTGATGCCATATACATGTCACTCCATGAGGCTGCACATTACACCACACCGTGGGGCTAATGATCACTCCTCTGGGCTGCGTAACACACCGAAACTATTTAATAGAAACAAATTACTCAAAAGGTACAACAGGTTCATACACAAGACGTACAGTCGAGTTTTTGGAAAAATAAAGGATTTGGGGCCTTATAGACTGAAAAGTATGGTAATAAAAAATATAATTGATGAAAATCCAATTATCCTTGATCTTCATGATTTCAAATTGCTTATGACACCATGCTTATAATTAATATACCATACCAGGTGGTGTACATTGTTGAAAAGAGGCATTCAAGGGCTGTGACAGGGTCCCTAAAATTTCTACCAGACAAGCCTTTTGCCTTGTTCTCCCCTGTGGATCACCGTGTGCCAAGGATGAATGTTCCCCTGACTGATTGTCCTGAAGACTTTTGCTCCCGCCCGAGTGACTACGCCAATACACTATTCATCTGCCGCATCACCAACTGTCCGGCTGACAGCAACTTTGCAGAGGGGTGAATATTGCAGAGTGTAAACTACACATTGTCATGTTAACAACCACACCTTACCCTGTGTTCCATAAGTCGACTGGCGAAGACATTGGGCCAAGCTGGGGAAATCGAACCCGAAACAGAGGGCCTTCTGATAGAGTATGGTGTAGATTATTCAGAGTTTTTGAGTGAAGTGATAAATTGCTTGCCCAAAAATTTCCCCTGGAACATACCACCTCAGGAGATAGCCAAGAGAAAAGACTTAAGGTGAGACTTGAACAGTTATGCATAATATAGTTCCATTCTTACAAAGCAACTGTAACCCCAGTTAATATGCAGTATGAAGTAAATGTGTGTGTGTGTGTGTATATATATATATGTATATAAATATAAAATATACACACACATTTACTTCATAATCCTTCCTCGCTGAACTCGGGTTTCCTAAAAAGTTATGGAGAGCACCGTTGGTGTCCGGCAGTGCGTTGGTGTCTCGTTGCTGCTTTGGTTAAACAAGTCAAATTTGCAAATCCAGTGTTGCTCCAAACACCATGTCGTTCGGTGGCAAATAACAAGCACTCCCAGCAATACAATTTGCAGTGTTCCTCGGAGCCCGTGAGCCAGGAGTAGCGCTTGTAGTTAGCAAACTGAATGTGGCGGACAAACCCTTTTCCCGGTTGTAACAAGCTTGCTAGCTTCGGAGTTGACCGCCCTTTCTTAATTATGTCCATTTTTTCTGGAAAAGTCCATCTGGAAAATGGCTTTGCCAGCAAATCTGCAACCAAATCCATTTGTTTTCATCCGTCGGCCATTGTGGGTTGAATTCGCAAGCTCTGGCTGGGTCACTCTGGCTTTGGCCCGCCTACACTATCACTAGCCAATCATAGTTGTTGAAAGCGATGACGTACCCCCACGCCTGCGACAAGGCAATGACATATCCCTATGCCTGCGACAATGCATTGTGGTGTTGCCAACTAGAAATCTGATTGGTTAAAGCAACAGTCTTATCGACGCTTGTCGATTTCTGACCCTGGCAACAAATAATGGCTGAAATGTGATTGGTTAAATGCTTCAATATGAAAGCACACATCTGGAAGCAGTGCAACCAGGGGGAAAAGCAATTAAAGGAAGCTAACAGACAATTTGGAATTATTTAATAAGTATTGATGGACAAAATATAATATATGATTCAGATATTTCTTAGGCCAGCAGAGAAGGCCTTGAAGGCCCTGACGGCCCGCCACTGTTTTATATATATATATATATATATATATATATATATATATATATATATATATATATATATACACCAGGGAAAAAAATATATATATATGTACACATACACACACACATATGCACGCGCGCACGCACATAACCCATCCACCCACCCACCCAAACAATCACCATCAAGTGCATGGCACTGTTTTGTCACTGCCACGATCAGGAAGAATACGCAAGCTATCACCTGCTGCTGAGAGAAAATTGGTCAGGAGGGTGAAGATTCAACCGAGAATCACCAAAAAGCAGATCTGCCAAGAATTAGAAGCTGCTGGAACACAGGTGTGAGTGTCCACAGTCAAGCGTGTTTTGCATCTCCATGGACTGAGAGGCTGCTGTGGAAGAAGGAAGCCCTTGCTCCAAAAGCGGCACCTTAAGGCTCGACTGAAGTTTGCTGCTGATCAAATGGACAAAGATAAGACCTTCTGGAGGAAAGTTCTGTTGTCAGACGAAACAAAAATCGAGCTGTTTGGCCACAATGCCCAGCAATATGTTTGGAGGAGAAAAGGTGAGGCCTTTGACCCCATGTACACCATGCCTACCGTCAAGCACGGTGGTGGTAGTATTATGCTGTGGGGCTGTTTTGCTACCAATGGAACTGGTGCTTTACAGAGAGTAAATGGGATAATGAAGAAGGAGGATTACCTTCAAATTCTTCAAGATAACCTAAAGTCATCAGCCCGAAAATTGGGTTTTGGGCGCAGTTGGGTGCTCCAACAGGACAATGACCCCAAACACATCGAAAGTGGTAATGGAATGGCTAAATCAGGCTAGAATAAGGTTTTCGAATGGCCTTCCCAAAGTCCTGACTTAAACCCCATTGAGAATTTGTGGACAATGCTGAAGAAACAAGTCCATGTCAGAAAGCCATCAAATTTAACTGAACTGCACCAATTCTGTCAAGAGGAGTGGTCAAAGATTCAACCAGAAGCTAGCCAGAAGCTTGTGGATGGCTACCAAAAGTGCCTAATTGAAGTGAAAATGGCCAAGGGACATGTTACCAAATATTAGCGCTGCTGTATGTAAATTTTTGACCCAGCAGATTTGATCACTTTTTCTGTTCACCCATAATAAAGTCATAAAAGAACCAAACTTCATGAATGTTTTTTGTGACAAAGAAGTATCTGTTCCAATCACTCTATCAGAGAAAAATCAGAGTTGTAGAAATAACTGGAAACTCAAGAGAGCCATGACTATTGTGAGGACATTTGTGTGCATTATTTTCGGAATATTTTGAAGGTAAGACAAAAGCAAACAACCCTCGATAGGTTTCTTTTAAAAACTGCAGCTGAAAGTCAGGGTGGAGGCGGGGCAAATAAATCCAACCCAGGAGAAGAATGGTATAAAAATTTAATACAAAATTAGAATTAAGTTTAGTGTAAGGTTAGATTAAATTTATTTTTGAATGTGTCTATCGTAATCCAAGTTCATTTAAATTTGTTTGTTATGTTACGAGCGCGTTGCCGTGCAAAAAGTCTCTCTCACTCCCTCTCTCTCTGTACCTCTCTCTCTCTCTGCCCTCCACGAAATCCATCTACCGTATTTTCACGACTATAAGGCGCACATAAAAATCTGAAATTTTCTCCAAAATAGACAGGGCGCCTTATAATCCAGTGCGCTTTATAGATGGACCAATACTAAAATTGTTATCACGATAAAATAAAATAAATCCGTCGATAGGACAACTATGGCAAGCAGCCCCCGACTCTACTATTTTCCCGTAGATAAAGTACTGCGCAGTGACTGCTGGGATATGTAGTTTTGTTGTTGTCAATACACCCAATGGATTGTGGCCTGCCGATCGGCATCAACACTAGCTAGCTACTATTTGCGAATGGACTGGCCTGGCGATCGGCATCAACACAGTTGCGAAGCATAGAAGACAGCCTTGGAATACTAGTTACGCTAGCTACTAGCTAACTACTATTTGTGAATGGATTGTGGCCTGGCGATTGGCATCAACACAGTTGCGAACCATGGAAGACAGCATTGGAATAGTTACGCTAGCTACTAGCTAGCTACCATTTGCGAATGAATTGTGGCCGCCTGGACGAACGTATTAAACTCAGCGTTTTCAATGGACAATTGCTCAATTCGGACACAGAAAATGAGGACTTTGAGGGATTTGTGGGTGATGATGACGTGAGTGAGTTGTAAAATGTCTAAATAAAGTACAACCGAACTCAGTCTTGCTTCCGTTGCCTTTTTAAAAACGTGTTTTTAGCGTGCGGGTGTAGTGTGCATTTGGTACATGTAGCACCAAATTAGTGTGTTCGTTGTAGTATATTGATACTATTAGTGCAAGTTATCACAGCCGTCAACCTGGGTGTATTGACAAAAGGACTATTTATCCCAGCAGTCACTGCGCACCGGAAATAGCGTCTGTGGCTGCTTTCGTAGACAGCGCTATTACGGTTCGATAATCACCCATAAATAATATATATATATGCCATGCCCGGCTTCACGAAAAGTGGCAGGCAGTGCCGGGCTTCTTACGCTACGATTTGTGAATGGATTTTGGCCGCCTGGGCAAACGTGTCTGCTTGCACGGTTGTTCGACCTTTTGCCAAAGCCGGCATCATTTCTAAGGAGCCACACGGAAATGACGGTGACTCTGAGAACGAAGAGAGGGGACCCGGCTTTTTGGAAGGCTCGTTTGGGCAATTGTTTAATTCGGACACAGAAAATGAGGACTTTGAGGGATTTGTGGGTGATGATGACGTGAGTGAGTTGTAAAATGTCTAAATAAAGTACAACCGAACTCAGTTTTGCTTCCGTTGCCTTTTTAAAACGTGTTTTTAACGTGTGGGTGTAGCGTGCAAGAACTATATTTCCCAGCAGTCACTGCGCACCGGAACCCGGAAATAGGCTGCTTCCGGTAGCCAGCGCTATTGCGTTTCGATGTTCATCAATATATAATATATATGCGTCTGATCAAACGGTGCGTGCTATGTGTGTCTAAAATACAGAAATAGCACATGTACTGACACTGTGGCTTAAAATACGATGCGCCGAATAGTCGTGAAAATACGGTAATTTTAGTACAGACGCTCCCTTACTTACTTACGAGTTAGGTTCCGAGCGATTGTTCATAAGTTGAATTTGTTTGTAAGTTGATTCAGTGCTATATTTTGTATTATAATTCATGTTTAAGGCCTATATAAGTATATTGAAGGTTTATATAAGTGCATTTGTATGTTTAAGGCTTGTATAAGTAACACGCATTGGTTTGTACTGAAAAAAACATTTAATAAAATGGAGAGAATATGTACAGTACTGTATAGAGAGAGAGATTTATGTATTAGAAACTGGCCGAAAGAAGCGATCTAACGACGATTGCACAGTTTTCTTCTTTTCATCATAAATGATGCGGTAGCACTGTATGGCATCATTCAATTGATTTGCAAACTTTGTGCAGCGTTCAATATTTGGGACCTGCTGCTCGATCTTTCTGTTTATAAATGGTACTGACGGTCGAACGATTCAAGTTGTATGCTCGTGCAACGCTCACCACTCTCACGTGCATCAAGCTTCGTTATTATTGCCACTCGTTTCAAATGAAATGGCTTGCCTAATCCTTGCACCTCCCTCAATAGAAGCCTTTCGCTTTTTACCAACCATATTCAATAATGGATGCACGAGATATTTAATGATACAAATGAAAAAGGTTCTTGGCGCACTGGAGATACGTTCACGCACTTCCGCATTGCAACGAATTGGACAGAAGAAGGTAGATGCTGGGTGAGCTGAGCTCTCACAGCGCCAGGCGTCGGTATTAGCGGCGGAAAGAAGGACTACTCGGGGAAAAAAATACAAAATCGAACTTACGAACATTTTTCAACATAAACGCAATTGCAGACATGTTCGTATGTACCGTTGTTCGTAAGTCGTATGTTCGTAAGTAGGGGAGCGTCTGTACTATTAAACATCATAACCACTAGTTATTTGTTACTTTGTGAATAGATGGCGAATTAGAACCAATTAAAAATGTTTTTCCATTCCAATATCCTGTTTTTGGTTGTTTTTTAGTGTTGGAACAAATAAATTTGTTTTTAGTTCATTTCTAAGGGAAAGGTTGATTTGAGATACGAGTAAATCGACATACGAGCTCAGTCCCGGAACGCATTAAGCTCGTATCTTAAGGTACCACTGTATATGTAAGGATAGCATAATCAGAATGATGGACATGCGTTATTTAGCTGTTGCATTCATTGGCTTAATTAAGGATTTGTGCGGTGTAATGTCTAGGAAGGAGTGCATCTTTACAATTGACCCAGATACTGCTCGAGATTTGGATGATGCCTTGTCCTGTAAATGCCTTCCCGATGGTAATTGGCTTTCATGTTGAAGCTCTTTTTTTGTTTAAAGGTTTTTTTTTAAGAATTGATCTCATTGTATATCTGTATACCAGGAAACTATGAAGTAGGAGTTCACATTGCAGATGTCAGTTATTTTGTGGAGGAGGGCAATGCTTTGGATAAGATTGCCAGCCAGCGCGCCACAAGTGTTTACCTTGTTCAGAGAGTGAGTATTCAAAACTATTAGTTGATTTGAATAGTCTGAATATGTTCCATAGTTTGTCAGCTGAAATTCATAATAGCTCTATGGGTAACTGTTTTAACTGTGGCTTTTCAACACGACTCTACGCTTTCTCACCATCCAGGTCATCCCTATGTTGCCAAGGCTTCTCTGTGAGGAGCTATGCAGTTTGAACCCACTCAATGACAGGCTCACATTCTCTGTCATATGGAAAATCACACCAGAAGGAAAGGTATGTTTATTTGAGATGCAATGGGAAATGGTCAACAATTGATAAAATGAAAAATCAGCTCGCTTGACATAGTCACCATAATATTTTCCGGTTATCTTTGGTCACAGATCCTGAGTGAGTGGTTCGGCCGCTCCGTCATTCGCTCCTGTGTCAAGCTGAGTTATGATCATGCTCAGATCATGATTGAGTTCCCGGACAAAAAGTTTGCTGCTGCAGAGTTGCCACCTGTGGACCCTGAGCAATCCATTGTCGTGATCCACCAAGCTGTGCGGAATCTGCATTCAATTGCTAAGAACCTCAGAGCTCAGCGTTTATCTGGAGGAGCACTCCGACTGGACCAGGTTAATTGTACTTAGTAGTCCGTCAAATATATTTTCAGGCTTTAGGGATGTCGAGTCGTCACTCATGTTGTTGGTCTTATTCTAATTGTGGACACTAAAATTGAAGTTCTTCTCTTATTATTGGTCAACCAATCGTCTTGAAACTTGGCATCTATGTAGGTTGGGCTGGTATTTATCGCCGCTAAGGCTGTGGTTTTATTTGTTTATTATAAATTCCCGAATTATTAGACATAATAGGGCAGTGCAGACTCATTGTTAGCAACTCATCCTGCTAGTTTAATTTATATGCAGATTGATACACAAAACTGCAAAGTTTTAAACAGTGAATCTGGAATGTACTGCTATGGTGGCATTTTCGGACCATATTGCAAAAGAAATGAGCCAGATTGCCGAATGTTTCCTGCTTCTCAGCCTTGACTTTGACTATAGCGCACAAGTTCTTGTGCATGCGCAATTATTGTATTGAATTTGTATCAGCTACCTTACTTTAACTGTACAAAACAATTTACATAGAGGATCGCTCCAAAAGCAATATAATTTTTTAATTTACTGCGTATTCACACCAATAATGTCCACTTTCTTTGGACCAAAGTACAAACCTACGCATGTACAGAAAATGTTCTATTATTGAACAAAATGGTCTGGACCGGGTATTGGGCAAATCAAACAGGATTCAATGTGTGATGATGAAATCCGAAACACTAAGGGACTTCGCCCAACCAGTCTTCATGTGCTTTGTGGACTTGGAGAAGGCGTTCGACCGTGTCCTCTGGGCGGTCTTGTGGAAGATACTCCGGGAGTATGGGGCTCAGGAACTTACGTGGGGTCCAGTCCCTCTAAGACCGGTGTCAGAGTCTGGTCCGTGTAGCTGGCAGTAAGTCGGATCCGTTTCCAGTGGGCTTTGGACTCCGCCAGGATTGCCCTATGTCACCAATTCTGTTCATCACTTTTATGGACAGAATATCTAGGCGCAGTTGTGGCGTTGAGGGGTTCCGGTTTGGTGGCCTCAGTATTGCATCCCTACTTTTTGCAGATTATGTGGTCCTGTTGGCTTCATCTGGCCGTGATCGCCAAGTCTCGCTGGAACGATTCGCAACCGAGTGTAAAGCGGTCTGGATGAGAATCAGCACCTCCAAGTCTGAGACCATGGTCTTCGGTCGGTAAAAGGTGGTATGCCCTCTCCGGGTCAAGGATCAGGTCCTACCCCAAGTGGAGGTGTTTACATACCTTGGGGTCTTGTTCACGAGTGAGGGAAGTATCGAACGGGAGATTGACAGGAGTATCGGTGCAGCATCTGCAGTGATGCAGACTCTGCACCGGTCTGTCGTGGTGAAGAAGAAGCTGAGCCAAAAGGCGTTTTTCTCTATTTAACGGTCGATCTACGTTCCTATCCTCATCTATGGTCACAGTTTGTGGGTCCTGAGGGTTAGAACAAGATCCCGGATACAATACCTGAAATCATTTTCCTCCGCAGGATGTCTAGACTCTCTCTTTGAGATAAGGTGAGAAGCTCGGTCATCCGGGAGGGGCTCAGAGTAGAGCCCCTGCTCCTCCGAATCGAGAGGAGCCTGATGAGTTGGCTCTGGAATCTGATCAGGATGACCCCTGAATGCCTCCCTCAAGAGGTGTTCCGGGCACGTCCCACCGGGAGAAGGCAACGGGGCCGATCTCTGACACGATGGGGAGACTATGTTTCCCGGCTGGCTTGGGATACTCCTAGAAGAGCTGGATGAAGTGGCTCGGGAGAGGGAAGTCTGGGCCTCCCTGCTGAAGCTGCTGCCCTCACGACCCGACTTCGGATAAAGGGAGAGAAGATGAGATGAGAGTTGAGATTACCCATTCGGCCACAACCCGGTGCAGTGGGTTTCACACAGAAAATCAACCGCACCACAGTCCACCGTGAAGCGAACCGAGACGACCCCTGCAGCGAGGTTTGTATTCACACCAGCCTAAAAGCTGCCCATCACTGGCTTTTTAGGTTTGGTCCGTAGTTAACAGGGCAGGTGTGAATACGCCCCGGGTTTAGTTGGATTTTTTTTCCTGCGTGAAAAGTGCTTCAAATAGTTCTGAGGTTGAGTCAACAATGCTCTTTCTACGTGGTTTCCGTCCTCGAGTCTCATTATTTATTCTTTGCCTTATTATTAATTGCCAAATTATTGTGCCTGCATGTGGTCCCAGCCTATTACTGTGCTGGGGCACACTTGTCCGTGTGTATTTGAAAGTTTTCTTTTTAAAGATTAATCTATGGTGGCTATACTGGATTTAAAGATGGACCTTTTAGTTACACACATATTTTGGTCTTTGTTCCAGTTGAAACTCTCTTTCACCTTGGACAAAGAGACCCTGATGCCTCAAGGATGCTACATTTACCAGTACAGAGATAGCAACAAGTTAGTATATGTCCCTCTATGACACATTTCTTAACTTTTTTTCTCTAAACACCACTGCAATGTACCTTGATATAAATGAATTCAACAGGTTTGGAAGCAAACGGCCGAATAAGAGCATCTAACTTTGCCTGAAATACATTAGAATTTACATGCTGATTTCATCTATATTCACGTTTTCAACAAATATTTTCTAATGACGCCCATGAATGCCAATACTAAAAACAGCTCAGAAGCCAATTATGTTACTGTGTTTTGTAATCTGTTTATTTCATTTCTAAGGCTGCATTCCGAACAGTCTCGTTTTGCTGCTCGCATTGCACTTTTTGCTAAATTCCGTTTTTGTGTTCAGAATGACTTTTATGTTGCCAAAAGTTGTCCACCCTAACCTACACTGAACAACTTCTGTTTTACAGAACATAAAAATAAAAGCTAATAAAAGGACTTACCGTATTTACTCACATATAAGCCGCCTGCGCGTATGAGCCACACCCTTGAAATTGCCTTAAATTAAATTTTACAATTTCTTGCGTATAAGCCGCCCCCCGATTCACAATTTTCACCTTGAAGGGAATATCTTAAGAAAAATCATCACGCGTGATATTTCTGAGATACTGTATGAATCAAAAGCATATTATTAGGGTCAATATCATAAGTTAATATGCCTGTCTTCGTAAATGTAAAATATCAAATTATTCATTTTGAAAAAAGAAATAAGTCTATCTTGATGAGAACCCGATGCTTTTTAATGACATTAATTAGAATTTTCTTACCAGAAGTGTGTGTTGTGGCGGCCAAATTGCTTCTAATGTCGAAATATCTCATTTTTTTTCGATGGTTCATATTACTCCAATAGTTGTCATTTTCGAACAAGAAATAAAAAGAAAAAAAATATCAAAGTGGAATTTTGTTTTATTTCATAATCATAAATGTACAATCATTTCCTTTCTGTGTTCCGAAAGGGACGGTGTTGTCTGCACGTAGACAAACTAAAAAAGGAAGTAACGTAAGCACAACCAGGAAATATGCCCATAGCGGTATACATAGTGTTCACTAAGTCTCTGGGTGTAATAATACCATACACATTACGCAGGTATCAAGGTTTATATTTTAACGATCAACCGCAAGACCTCCGATTAGCCCTAACAATTGTGATGTGCTGACATGGTAAAAGCTACGGTCAGAGCACATTAAAATACGGTAAGATGGCGATGCCCTGAGCAAGTAGTTACTGGCACAAGTGAGTTTTTTTCACGATTTATGCAAGATACGGTTTATTTTTTCCTTGAATTATATTCATAGTGGTCAAAATACATTTTGTTCTGTGTTTCATTTTTTTGTCCGACAAAAGCGGCTTATATGCGAGTAAATACGGTAAACCTTGTCATGCTTAACCAAACTTCTCTTTGTGAAAATGGAGCAAGAGTACGTGATCCATGGTGAATATAGATGAAAATGTTTCAAATTGGCTTGCTATCGCTCTGCTCCAAGGGGGTACTGGAGTCTATCCCAGCTAATTATGTAGCAAATAATATATATTTTTTGTTATTATTATTATTATTGTTGTTGTAGTGATTGTTATTATTATTGATATTGATATTATTATCATTGTTATCATTATCGCCATCCTCGTTATCGTCATTATTATTATGAATTTATTGGCTCCCATTGATGGCAATGACACGCCAATTCATTTGGCCCGGGAGGACTGACACACAATTTTTTTAATGCTTCTTCTGATATAAGGTGTGGCCTATTTGACTCTGACAGTTTCAAATTTTGGCTCTTTTTTTCTAACTTGTTTGCCACTCCTGAGTTAAAATATTTAAAATTGTATCAATCATAAAAATTCAGGGACGCGACTATAGTTTTATCTGAACTAGAGGTCATTACCTACCAGACTGCGGTCAAGGTTTGAACCCAGAAGGCATATGGATCTAAAACTAGTGCAAAATAGACCCAGACCTCCAAAAATAAATAAAATCAAAAATTCCTCAAAATGGGAACTACATCTCTGCTGCCTTTGTTTCCGGTTTTCTAGGTTGGTTGAAGAGTTTATGCTCCTAGCTAACATTGCCACAGCCCACCATATTTATAAATGCTTCCCAGACCTAGCATTGCTCAGATGCCACCCTGCACCCAAGGCTAAGATGGTGGACGAGCTCCAAGAGCTGTGTGATCAGCTGGGCATTGACGTTGACCTTTCTTCTGCTGGCACGTTAAATGTTGGTACCGATATTTTAAACATAAATGAAACCTTTGGATTGTTAAAAATCCTAAAGAAGTTAACTTGTCAAGTCATATTTTGTAATTGCAGTGTTTTACTTTTTTCTTAACATGTAGAAGAGTCTGCTTTCTACTTTTGGTAAAGATCAATATTCCATTGCTCGGAAAGAGGTCCTCACCCACATGTGCTCCAGGACTATGCAGGTGAGCTTGATTGATGGTACATGCCACTTGCCTTTACAATGGAATACAAATGTTTGAGCCCCTTCAGTCAAAAAATAATTGATGCCAGGAGAGGGGGGACTATGAATTGCACAGTTGAAAAACGTGGTGTAAGAATACATTTTGCAAGTGGCCTAAAAATTTGAATATGTTGTGTGTTTAGTCTACCTAAAGTTCTCAGGAGCAAAGCATTGCAAGCAACCATAAATAATAATATGAAACTAAGTTTAATAGTAAAGCAAAGCATTCTTCATTGCAAGCAAATATATAATAATGTAAAACTAATAATCCTAACAGTGTTCTTCGGATGCAATTCAGTATTCTTTCTCCTCCAAACATGAGAACCTGTTTCTACCAAAAAGTTCTATTTGGTTTCATTTGACCATAACACATTCTCCCAGTCCTCTTCTGGATCATCCAAATGCTCTCTAGCGAACCGCAGACGGGCCTGGATATGTACTGGCTTCAGAAAGGGGGACACGTCTGGCACTGCAGGATTTGAGTCCCTGGCGGCGCAATGTGTTAGTGATAGTAGCCTTGGTTACTGTGGTCCCAGCTCTCTGTAGGTCATTCACTAGGTCCCCCCGTATGGTTCTGGGATTTTTGATCACCGTTCTTGTTATCATTTTGACGCCACGAGGTGAAATCTTGCATGGAGCCCCAGATCGAGGGAGATTATCAGTTGTCTTGTATGTCTTCCATTTTCTAATAATTGCTCCCACAGTTGATTTCTTTACACCTAGCATTTTACCTATTGCAGATTCAGCCTTCCGCGCCTGGGACAGGTCTACAATTTTGTCTCTGGTGTCCTTCGACAGCTCTTTGGTCTTGGCCATAGTGTAGTATGAGAGACTGATGTTGTGGACAGGTGTCTTTTATACCGATAATGAGTTAAAACAGATGCCATTAATACAGGTAACGAGTGGAGACCTTGTTAGAAGAAGTTAGACCTCCTTGACAGCCAGAAACCTTGCTTGTTTGTAGGTGACCAAATACTTATTCTCCATTCTAATTTGGAAATAAATTCTTTAAAAATCAAACAATGTGATTTTCAAAATCAAATCAAAAGCCTTTATTGTCATCATACACAGCTGCGTATAACGAAATTGGTGGTGCTACTACACAGTGTGTTTTCCCAGTAAAAAAAACATAAATAGTAATATAAACGTCACATCCCGGCTAGGTGAATTCTAAAATATTGCACAGTCTAAGATATTGCACATTGGTATTGCACAACCCGAAGTTATTGCACAGAAGGGATTGTGTGTCGTGCTAACGCAAGTTCAGAGTCCTGATGGCTGTGGGAAAAAAACTGCCCTTGAGTCTATTTGTCCGTGCTTTGTGAGACCTGTAGCGTCTGCCAGAGAGCAGCAGCTGGAACAGCTTGTGACCAGGGTGGTATTGGTCCCTGACAATGTTCCTGGCTTTGGTAAGGTAGCGAGGGGTGGCAATGTCATCCAGTGAGGGCAGAGAGCAGCCGATGATCTTCTGGGCAGTGTTGATCACTCTCTGCGTGGCCTTTCTGTCTGCTGCCTTTGCTTCCAGCGTACCACATTGTAATGTGGAAGCACAGGCTTTGAGCACCTTCCCAAGTACTCCGTCAGGGCCAGCAGCCTTCCTGGCGTTCACAGTCCGCAGTACCTGTCTCACTTCTACTGCTGCAGGGTGGTGGTGGATGTGTTGAGACTGGGTCTGATTTGTCAGTCTCAAAGCGGGCAAAGAAACGGTTTAGTTCCTCTGCTAGTGAGGCATCTGCGTTAATAGACACATTATTGTCATTGTAATTGGTAATATGTCGTATTCCCTGCCACATCTTCTTTGGGTTATTTCCTGTGAAGTGCTCCTTTTCCTTGTATATGCTGCCTTGGCCTTTTTAATGCCTCTCTTCAGCTCTGCTCTGGCAGCGCTGTATTGTACCTTGTCCCCTGACCTGAAGGAGGTGTTACGGCATTTGATGAGTGCCTGTGTCTCACTGGTCATCCAGGGTTTTTGGTTCGGAAAAACCCGTATCCGTTTATTAACAGTGACACCCGTGCAGTTTTTGGTGTAGGAAAGTACAGTGTCCGTGTAGTCCTGGAGGTTGTGGTGTTCAAAAAGTTCCCAAATGGTGCGGGAAAAACAGTCCTGCAGCTGAGAAAGGGCGTCCTTGGGCCATGTTTTTATTATCTTTATTTGTGGCCTTGTTAGCCTCTGGAGTGGGGTGTATGCGGGGGTGAGGGACACGCAGAGATGGTCTGATTCAGCAAGGTGAGGGAGGGGTGTGGCTCTATAAGCATGTTTGATATTAGAATAAACATGGTCTAGAGTTTTAGCTCCTCTGGTGGGACACTTCACGTACTGGATAGATTTAGGCAGAACAGTCTTTAAACATGCTTTGTTGAAGTCACCAGCGACAAAAAAGACTCCATCTGGGTGGTCAAGCTGCTGTTTGTTTACAGCCGCTAGCAGGAGGCTAAGTGCCGTGCTAATGTTATCCGGTGGGATGTAAACAGCCATTACAATGACAGTCGTTAGATCTCTAGGTAGATAGAAGGACCTGCACCGTACTCCCAAGAGCTCTAAATCCGGGGAGCAGTGAGTATTAATGATCCTACTGTTGCAGCACCATTCATTGTGTATGTACACGCAAAGTCCCCCCTTTGCTTTTCCCTGATAATTCTTTCGAACGATCGTTTCGGAATAGCGTCCGGCTAGCTAGCGATACCGTGGTGTTAGGGATTTGCGGGTGTAGCCACGTTTCCGCGATGAAAATTATGTTGCAGTTCCTGACAAAGCTGTTGGTAGCAAGCTGAAGTTCCAAATCGTCTATTTTGTGGGTGATGGATCTGGCGTTGGTCAAGAAGATACTCGGAAGCAGTGCTCGGTGTGGTTGCTGCCTTAGCTTAGCAGCTAGGCCTGCCCGGCATCCGCGCTTTTGCTTTCTTTCCCTTTGCTGCCTCTGTCGTTCTCTGAGTGGGCTGACTATCCACGGAGATCCCGGTGGTCTCGAGATGTACTCGGGATATTGTAGGTCCGTTGGTAATCTGTTGTGATGGATATGTCGCATCTCCTCCCGAGAGTAATTAAATCCTGGCAACTGTAGAAAAAGTTTGCCTCGCAGATGTTAGTAAATAACGATAAGGTTGAGAAAACATAACACCAAACTGGAGAGCATAGAGCCGCTAGTAGGACAACTTGCACAATTGGTGGTTGACTAAATATTTATTTTACCCACTGTATATCCCTGCATGCACCTCTCACTACTTCTACGGGGGAAATTGAGTCGGGGGCTGCTTACCGTAGTTGTGGCTCAATATTGATGCATATATAAGTTGCACCGGATTATAAGGCCCACGGTCTGCTTTTGAAAAAAATGAAGGCTTTCAGGTGCACCTTACAGTGCGGAAAATACTGTGCTTGGTGGATAGCAGTGGCGCGCTTACTGTCAGAGTTTGCTCAGGGAGTCACTTAGAATTTTATATAAAACTACTATTTTTGGATGGGGGGGGCGCAAAACATTATTTTTTTCTTTTGTGGGTCCGCAACTTAGGCCATTGAAGAGATCTGCTGGAAGAAGCAGCACCTGACTTGAATCAACTGATTACTATTGTAAGAGAACAGATTGGTGAAAAGGTGTCGTCTTGGTGGGTCTGGGATGATTTTGACACCTATGCCTTACCTATGTAAATGCATTTCCTTTATACGTTATTTTGTTTTGAAATTGCCCTCGTAACAATAATGTGGCCTGCCGTGCTTCTGCTTGAAGCCTCCCACTACAACAACTCTCTTTTGGCCGGCGTTTGTCGCCATGGTGTTCTTTATTTAAAATTATTGGTGCAAAAGAAAAGAGTAAAACAGAAGATAAGAAAGTGGCATGTGGTTGACTGATTTTGCAAGGCAATAGAGCTGGCCCTAGCCCATTTACTAGTAACGCTATGCTATTAACACAGGGAAGCATTTAAAGCGACGACTTCTTGCCATGGTCGCTCTGTACTGAATGACGAGATGGAGAGACTGTTGGTCCTTTTGAGTTCTATTTAATGTTAAGTTGGGTTGAATTCATAATTTGAAGTCGTGTTTATGTGCATGCGTTCGTGTGCTAATGTTACCTTCCTACTTACTGTACTGTACTACTGCACAAACAGAACCTTTTTGCATGCTTGTTACTCATTTTAATACATTAATAAATAATTTTGTATGTATTTTCTTTCATTTTTGTCTGTTTCTCACATCTTACATACATCTGGGACACTGATCATTATTAAAGGGTTTAGTTGTTAGTTTCTTGAGGATTATGGAACGAATTAGAGAATTTAGATATGGAACCAATTAAATTCGTCAGTAGAGGCACGACTGTAATTTGACATCAATTTTTTTAAATGAAAAAAAGTAACTTATAAAGGGATATCAACCCCAAGTTATATGCTTGCTTCATCTAAAATTTGAATAACTATTATCTGTAACTGAATGACATTAGGAAATCAATTTATCGTTGAATCTTTGAATGTACTTGCCAGGTGTGTACTTACTGTATTTATGGGCAAACATTTATTTTTCTGAAATATTTTGTTTCCTAGATGGCAATGTACTTCTGTACAGGTGTACTCCAAGATGAAAAACATTTTAAGCACTACGCCCTCAATGTTCCTCTTTACACGCACTTCACATCACCCATTAGGCGCTACGCTGACATCATGGTGCACAGACTGCTAGCATCTTCACTAAGTATGTATGTCTTTGTGTGTGTATATTTTAAGAAATATAAGTTGCAGTTTTTTTAAATAGTTTGGCCACGGGCACGACTTGTGTATACAATTATTCATTCACACAATATGATATTGTTCCATCTGTTATTGTTACTAAACCGCAAGAGGGCGCTCTCGCTCTGTGTTGATAATTAACATTATTGTCCTATTTGTACAGGATACTCAACCTATAGTTAACCTTAACCTATACTTAACCTACATCCTTTTTTACAGCTTTTTTACAACTTTTTTATCCTTTATTTTTATGTTTTATTGTCTTTTAAGATTTTACTTGTTACTTTACTTGTTTACTTTATTTTATACTCCATACTTTAATGTTTTACTACTTTACTCTCAAGTTGTGCGAGAGGCAGTCTTTGATCTATTAGTTTAGTTCATCTTTGCAAATTCTGGACATTACATTTTTTAACCATTCAGCCATGTCTCCGCTGTTTTACACAAAGGATCAGCTGTTAGCGCTACGCAACACCTAGATGCCCCTGGAGCTCCCCGCGGAGTTAAAAGAGGATTGGATAACTTTATTCATCCCGTATTCGGGAAATTTCGTTGTCACAGTAGCAAGAGGGTGAGAATGCATTAATAGGAAAGGCATTTTAGACATAAATAGATAGGTAATAAGTAAGTTAATAAATAAAATAAATACATGAATAAATATATAAATAAATAAGCGTGTTGCTGAAATATATATATATACATAGTATATATATATATATATGTGTGTGTATATATATGTGTATATGTGTATATATATATATATATATATATATATATATATATATATATATATATATATATATATATATATATATATATATATATATATATGTGTGTGTATATATGTATATAAGCTTGTAGATCATACCTCTTATTAAACTTTTTAAACCAGCCCTTGCTTGCAATGAACCCACCAGGCTGTGGTTCATCTTCATTGTCTTCATCAGGAGCTAAGCTATCATAAAAGGTCTTGGATTTCATTCTCATCATGTTGGTATGATAATGTTGGTATGCCTCCTCGACAAACCAAGAGGTAGCGAAATGGTACGTCGAGGAAGAGTTCCCTCACATTATTGAAAAGAATAGTTATTTTCCGGAATACGTTTTAACATGGATGAGACTGGCCTTTTTTGGAAAAAATGCCTTCCCCGCCATTCTTATTCTAAGATGATCTGAAAGTGCTAGGGGTTTTCAAGGTTCACAAGGGTCATCATCATGTGTGGGGTTGCTGCTATAGTAAGGTCTATTTTAATTGTAATTTTCTTGAAAAAAGTATCTGTAATGGGTCTTTTTTTCCCAACTATTTTCATATTTTTATTCAGAGTGTGGTCCCAAATTGAGACTGTCAACTGAGGAGGTTCAAAAACAAACTTCACGCTGCAATGAAAAGAAAACTGCATCCAAGAGAGTGCAAGAGCTGAGCTCTGAGCTCTTTTTTGGTGTTTTTGTGAAGGTCAGTGACACATTTTTAATGCAATCACACCTTTTTGCTTACCTGTCCAAATTAGTATTTAGTTGTTTGTCAAATCTAGAAATCACTTAAAATAATTTTATAGAAAATCAATTAGAGTACAAAATCCTAAATAGAAAGATATGCCATCACCCAGTCAAATTGCCGAAGAAACTAAAAAGTAATTCTTGAAAACGTTAGAAAGCATTTTCCAAGCCTATGGGGTTCCACTGAACCATTGCCAGAACAATTTTCCACAAATAGAGAATACTGAAAAGAGAGGAAAACCTTCAATGAACAGTGTTTACTCCCAAAGAGTGCGAGAAAAATGTAATTTTGCTCAAACTCGGTGGGTCGGCAGGAAGGAACTAGGCAGGCTTTTAGTTGGACACCATTCCTCTCTTTTGGCGCTGTGTGAGGAACATAGGAGAACACTCTTTGTTCAAAATCTTGATTTGATGTAGAGCTGTCGTGTCATCAAGAACATGATGATATCACACTGTTTTGCCAAATTACCATAAAACCTCTATTTGAACGTCACTACGGGAAAAGTTTGAAAAATAGAGAGGCATTCCGGTGAAATAGAGGTTTTTCTCAACCTGAGAAGGTGGTCAGAGGGCAAGCGCTTTCTTGCCTGGGATTCATACTGTTGTCACATTAGCGATGCTACCAAGAAGCAATTGAAGAAGCTCCATATTGATGTGGCCGTGATTCCAGGAGGCTGCACCAAATTTATACAGGCCTCCGAGGTATACTGGAACGCCCCATTCAAGGCCAAAGTTCGACAGTTCTACGAGAAGAGCTACACCAAATTCGCCAACATGCGAGCACCAACAATGGAAGTTTATTTAAAATGGATTGTCGATGCTTGGGATCATCTGCCAAAGGATCTAATCATCAAGTCATTCAAGGGATGTGGACTGACCAACACTCTCGACGGCTCGAAGGATTGCCAGATCCATTGTTTCAGGTCAGACGGCCCGATTCAGACTGGAAGGTGATCGAGAACAGCTACAATAGCGACGTGTCACTTGATTTTCACCAACCAACCAAAGTGAATTTGTAATTACTTACCAGTAATCGCCTTGTATTTGTGCCTTTAAATAAATATGTATATGTTAACTGGTTTCTCTTTTCATCCATAAAATACAGCATCTTCTCAAAATTCTGACCAGCTAGTCGAAAAATAGAGCGGCACCCTCTTATTCAACGGCACCTCTAATTGAACGGCTAGAGGTGCCGTTGAAGATAAATAAAAAAATGCTTTTCATTCATTCATTTTCTGAACCGCTTATCCTCACAGGGGTCATGGGTTGTGCTGAAGCCTATCCCAGCTGACTTCGGGTACCCTGAAATGAATGAATTGAATGCTTTTTATTGTCATCATACACGTATATAATTCACCATGAAGTGCAGAAATACAACAACAAACTAACTGACAAATTAATAATCAATAAATAAGTAATAAATAAATATGTAGCCCAAGTGAGATCAGCAGAGTGGAGCGGCCTTGTTCCGTCTGAAGCCCAGGATGAGTTCTCTGGTTTTGGAGACGTTCAGCTCAAAGTGGTGGACAGCGCACCACTCGCTGAATTTAAGGACTCTACAACAAACATAGATAATCAATATATAGTAATGATAAATAAGTAATAGATAAATAAGTAGTCAACATAGATAAGTAGTCACATGAATTAGTGGTCACATAAATAAGCAGGGGCGGCCCGGTGGCGCATTGATAGCGCGTCGGCCTCAGATCTCTGGGGTCCTGGGTTCAAATTCAGGTCATGTCCTTCTGTGTGGAGTTTTCATGTTGTCCCCGGCGTGGGTTTCCTCTGGGTACTCCGGTTTCCTCCCACATTCCAAAAACATGCATGGTTGGCTGATTGGACACACTAAATTGCCCCCTAAGTATGGGTGTGAAAGTGCATGGTTGTCCGTCTCCTTGTGCCCTGTGGTCAGCTGTCCACCGATTCAGGGTGTCCCCGGCCTGCGACCCTAATGAGGATAAAGCGGTTCAGAAAATGAGATGAGATAAATAAGTAGGTACAAAGTGTACAGTAAGCAGTGAAAAGGAAGTGCACTTCCCATTAAAACATACGGCCTGGACACGGTGAAACCGCACGTGACCACGCTATGTGCACGTTGGGAAATTTGAACAGTTGATTCGCGTCTTACGTACCTACTTTGACCCAACACACACGCGAACGAGCACTACTCCCATGCTTTACTCAAGGCTCTTCTGCTTGCTAATAAATAACTAGCACAAACAGAAAGGTGGCCCGGTGGAGCATGAGGTTAGCGCCTCGGCCTCACAGCTCTCTGGTCCTGGGTTCAAATCCAGGTTCGTCCACCTGTGTAGAGTTTGCATGTTCTCCCCGGGCCTGCGTGAGTCCCCTCCAGGTACTCCGGTTTTAGATTAGGTTAGGTTAGGCCTTGGACGGGCCGGACCGGGCCTTGGATGGGCCGGACCGGGCCTTGGGCGGGCCGGACCGGGCCTTGGGCGGGCCGGACCGGGCCTTGGGCGGGCCGGACCGGGCCTTGGGCGGGCCGGACCGGGCCTTGGGCGGGCCGGACCGGGCCTTGGGCGGGCCGGACCGGGCCTTGGGCGGGCCGGACCGGGCCTTGGGCGGGCCGGACCGGACCGGGCCTTGGGCGGGCTGGACCGGGCCTTGGGCGGGCCGGACCGGGCCTTGGGCGGGCCGGACCGGGCCTTGGGCGGGCCGGACCGGGCCTTGGGCGGGCCGGGCCTTGGGCGGGCCGGGCCTTGGGCGGGCCGGGCCGGGCCTTGGGCGGGACGGGCCGGGCCTTGGGCGGGACGGGCCGGGCCTTGGGCGGGACGGGCCGGGCCTTGGGCGGGACGGGCCGGGCCTTGGGCGGGACGGGCCGGGCCTTGGGCGGGCCGGGCCGGGCCTTGGGCGGGCCGGGCCGGGCCTTGGGCGGGCCGGGCCGGGCCTTGGGCGGGCCGGGCCGGGCCTTGGGCGGGCCGGACCGGGCCTTGGACGGGCCGGACCGGGCCTTGGACGGGCCGGACCGGGCCTTGGACGGGCCGGACCGGGCCTTGGACGGGCCGGACCGGGCCTTGGGCGGGACGGGCCTTGGACGGGACGGGCCGGGTTTTGGACGGGCCGGCCTTATTCATCCCGTATTCCGGAAATTCACTGTTGCATTAGTAAGAGCGTGAGAATACAGATACAGGCGTGACCGGACGTTTCGTTGACAGACAGTTCGTCGAACGGACGTTTGGTCGAACGGACATTTGGTCGAACGGACGTTTGGTCGAACGGACGTTTGGTCGAACGGACGTTTGGTCGAACGGACGTTTGGTCGAACGGACGTTTGGTCGAACGGACGTTTGGTCGAACGGACGTTTGGTCGAACGGACGTTTGGTCGAACGGACGTTTGGTCGAACGGACGTTCGGTCGAATGGACGTTTGGTCGACGGATTCGCCGCCGGACATTTCGGCGAACGGACGTTTCGTTGTCGCCGGGTTTGCTCGCTCTTCAAATTTGGGACAATAATAGTATCAAAGAGGGAAGTTTGTCTATACCAGGGATGGGCAAACTTTTGGACTTGTGGGCAAGAATGGATACTAAAATTTGAGAGCATTTGGACACGCAATGTAATTTATCAAACCTGGGGATTGAAATATGAGAAAAAAGACACAATTGAAGGTGAACATTTATTTTCAAATTTACTTTCAACATTAAGAACATATTATTATTCAACGAAAGAAAGCAGTCTTTAAATTGAGAGTGATGAGCGGTATTGCAGGGCAAAGGGAAATGAATGAGGTCATTGATTTTTACTATAATTTGGACAACGTCGGCGGTCCGGATTAAAAAGCCTAACGGGCCGTATATGGCCCGTGGGCCGTAGTTTGAAAAACATGTACACACGCACCAATACGAGCGAATCCGGGGGCGGGGCGAGCGAGCGAATCCGGCAACGAATAACATGTACACACGCCAATAATACGCACCTTATTGATAATTTTGACATTAATGCTCTTACATTGTCAATGCAATTACAAACTCACTCTCTCATGATTATAACTTTGAGAGCAAGAGATTACCGGGTTGATCGCTTTCAACAGTAAATTCTCTGTCTCTCTCTCGCTCTCTCATATGATTATAATTTTGAGAGGGAGCGAACCCGGCGACGACAAAACGTCTTCGACGAAATGTCCGGCGGCCAATCCTTCGACGAAACGTCCGTTCGACGAAACGTCCATTCGACGAAACGTCCATTCGACGAAACGTCCATTCGACGAAACGTCCATTCGACGAAACGTCCATTCGACGAAACGTCCGTTCGACGAAACGTCCGTTCGACGAAACGTCCATTCGACGAAACGTCCGTTGGACGAAACGTCCGTTGGACGAAACGTCCGTTGGACGAAACGTCCGTTGGACGAAACGTCCGTTCGACGAAACGTCCATTCGACGAACTGTCGGTCGACCAAATGTCCGTCGACCAAACGTCTTTCGACTCTCTCTCGCTCTCATATGATTATAATTTTGAGAGGGAGCGAACCCGGCGACGACGGAACATCCGTTCGACAAAATGTCCGGCGGCCAATCCGTCGACGAAACGTCCAGTCGACGAAACGTCCATTCGACGAAACGTCCGTTCGACGAAACGTCCGTTCGACGAAACGTCCGGTCGACGAAACGTCCGTTCGACGAAACGTCCGGTCGACGAAACGTCCGTTCGACGAAACGTCTGTTCGACGAAACGTCCATTCGACGAAACGTCCATTCGACGAAACGTCCATTCGACGAAACGTCCATTCGACGAACTGTCGGTCGACCAAACGTCCGTCGACCAAACGTCCGTCGACCAAACGTCTTTCGACTCTCTCTCGCTCTCTCTCATATGATTATAATTTTGAGAGGGAGCGAACCCGGCGACGACGAAACATCCGTTCGACAAAATGTCCGGCGGCCAATCCGTCGACGAAACGTCCAGTCGACGAAACGTCCATTCGACGAAATGTCCATTCGACGAAACGTCCATTCGACGAAACGTCCATTCGACGAAACGTCCATTCGACGAAAGGTCCATTCGACGAAACGTCCATTCGACGAACTGTCGGTCAACCAGATGTCCATCGACCAAACGTCTTTCGACGAAACGTCCGGGTACCAGATACAGGAAAATACATTTTAGACATAAATAAATAGGTTATAAATAAGTAAATAAATAGGGAAAATAAGCGTGTTCAGACGTTTCTTTTCTTAAAGAGCCTGTGAGTTGATGGGAGGAAGGATCTGTGGAAGCGCTCCTTCCTGCAATGAGGGTGCAGCAGTCTATTGCTGAAAGAGCTTTGGAGGGACTCCACAAAGTCATGCAGGAGGTGGTAGACATCATCGTGGCCAGCATCCTTCTCTCCCCCGCTTCCTCCACAGAGTCTAGAGGACAGTCCAGAACAGAGCTGGCCCTCCTGACCAGCTTATTCAGCCTGTTCCTGTCTCTCTCCGTGCTCCCGCATCCCCGACAGACCACTGCATTAAACACTCTAGATGCCACCACAGTGTCGTAAAAGGTCCTCAGTAGTGTCCTGCATACTCCAAAGGACCGTAGTCTCCCCAGTAGGCTCTGGCCCATCTATGTTTGTTTCCTCCCACATTCCAAAAACAAAAACTGATTGGACACTCTAAATTGCCCCTAGGTACGAGTGTGAATGGTTGTCCGTCTCCTTGTGCCCTGCGATCGGCTGGCCACCGATTCAGGGTTTCCCCTGTCTTTGGCCCGGAGTCAGCTGGGATAGGCTCCAACACCCCCCTAATTAGGATAACGTGGTTCAGAAAATGAATGAATGAATGAACAAGCAGAAGGTGTAATTGCAGTGACAAAGCAGCTGTGGCTCAATATTGACAGAGACATGCCCTTCACATCACTACCTAATTATCTGCTCTTGCTGACATCATTTACTTACAGACAAATTCCATCCTGTAAATTCTACTGTTCAACTCCTTTCCTCTTTTCTTCGTTGAAAGCGATCAACACATATAACTATATTGTTTAATATAGTTACACATTTAGGATGAGCATTACTATTCCTAATAAGCAAATATATTGATTAATATAGTAAGCATGTATATTATAAGGCTTTATATTCATTGCAAACACATTTATAATAATGATTACCCCAACATTAATGTTAGGTTCATCCAATTGTAGGTTTATCCTTAGGTTTTTCCAATTCAGCTTTCAATAAAAAGGCATCTGTAGTCACATCACATTTAATTCTTGCAAGAAGAGAATACATCCCGCCGCTCCGCCGATCAAGATTATTCTCAAGAGCGGCATTATGTCCTGCCCATTTAAGGCTTCAAATCAAAACAATTACAAGGTTATCGATTCCATTTGCGTAAGCAAGAAACAAAACAATTCTATAATCAAGCAAACCTAGCGTCATACTAGCGTCACAAATTAAAACAATATGCTTGATAGCCATCCGCTGACCCAACAACAATTTAAGCGTCCTTCACCGATCTTCATTGTGAACTCGCATCTGGGGAAAAGGTTGAGGTGTATCTTCCAGTACTCAGTCCTCGGAGCAAGGACTCGGTGTATTGTTTTATGTCCTTTCGAACTTGTATCTCTCGCTGGACCCAGCTGTCCTGGAGAGCGACCTTGGCGTAAGCGTTTGTCTTCGTTGAAAGCGATCAACACATATAACTATATTATTTAATATAGTTACACATTTAGGATGAGCATTACTATTCCTAATAAGCAAATATATTGATTAATATAGTAAGCATGTATATTATAAGGCTTTATATTCATTGCAAACACATTTATAATAATGATTACCCCAACATTCCCCCCTATATTATAAATTTGCACATGATCCCCTTAATAAAACTTCCTTTCAGCTTTATTCCATTAATTCCAAATGAACATATAGTAACATCCCAGAATTAACCCAACATTCCCCCCTTTTTTATTATATGTTCGTTATTTATTTTATGGCAAATCCAAGAAGAGAGGGATATCTCCGTTGGCTGTTTTAATTTTACCCGCTTAGGCCCTACTCGTTCGGCAGGTCTGAAAGCAGAAAACAAAATCATTTTCGCCATATTTTTCATCCTCGGAACTACCATGCTCTTGAAATTCACTGCTCCCCTCAGCACGTCTCATCAACAGAGGATATAATTTATGCAATTTAGAGTTTGTAGGGGCAATCGCAGTGGTTATAAGTCGGCTTATCAAAGATCTTAAGCAGGGAATAATACAACACCCACATAATGTCAAAATCGTAGCAAAAAGGGCTACCAAAAATGCCACAAATTAGGCCAAATCATTATTAGTGAGGCCACAAATCTGTCAGCGGACATTATTCTACTCCAGGATGCTTTTTCATCTTGCGGTTTAGGGTCTGCAGGCCATCGTTGGCCCTGGTGTGGGACCCAGTGGGGGGCGTGTTGTTGAGTGCAACATTTTCAAACGTTGCATACGCCCCCTGCTCCTTCAAGAAGCATTTCAACCGCTGCACGATCCTGGAACGCCATCAGACTAGTGGCTGCCAGTTGTTCCTTTATCGCCACAAATCCCTGTTCAGTATAATTTCCAAGTTTTTGGACATTGTAATGCAGGTAATTTATCCAATCAACATTTTTGTTTGGAGTAATTAAAAGAAAAATATACTCCCAACCTGCTGCGATCTGATTAGCCAACTTATACTCATCTGGTACGCCCCGTGGATGCCAATCGCATCAATGTATGTCGGATCACCCTCTCTCCATGCCGATCGACGCCGTCACGAGGGGCCCGCCATCATACCGGATTTCTGTGCAGCCAATTGTATCTCCTCTACTGTAGATGGAAAAACAGACACTGGTAACAGCAGTGAGACCAAGGCACAAAGTCCTGCTGTCATTTTGGCAGGAGTCGTATAATTTGTTTTGACCCCACCACCACCATAGGTCAGAACGTGGTACCAGGGTGTAGTCGGTTTTAGGACGTGGGCACACCACGTCTCATTTATCGCCTCCAGCTTCAGACCATGCCCTGTAAGGTTTTAAGCAGGTAAAATGATTTAAAAGCTTACATTTTCATTTGTCATTATCTCCGTTACACAATCAGGAGTAATTTGCGCGGGCACTACTCGTAAGAGAGGGCGGGGCCCCATACATGTTATGCAGGTTTGATTTATAGTAATAGCTGCATTTTCCATCAACAATAACCAATTTTTCTTACCGCCTCCCGTTTGGGAACTCCCCGTTGCAGAAATGAATTCTCTGGTCATTTCAGATTTTAATTTTACTATGGCGGATCCGGGTGTTTCCATCTGACGACCTTCTTAAAAACGTCAGACAAGGATCCACAAGTTAATTTGTCAGTCTGAATAATGATTTGTAATGCCCCCACCGTATGGTTTAATTTTATCGAAGGCCTGATGGTTTTTTTTCGCACGGGTGTGTCATCCAAGCTTGCCAATCTAGACCAGTTTCTGCAACAAGGTTTCCCCAATCTGTTTTAGGACTGTCATGTACCACACATATTCTATAAAATCCATGTGTATCCTTTGAAATGGATATGTAGCTTTTGTAGCTTGACATAAGGGGGAATCGCCCGTGTTTTGGCCATATATCTGCATATAGATTGAATATATATAACCTCCCTTTTTTGAGGCATGAAATTTACCATGACTCAAAATGGCAGCCCTCCCAGATAAGTCTTTTGTTTTTGTTTAGTCCCCCAGGTTCCCAAAATTTCCCATTGCAGAAATCAAAAAATTTCATTTGGCGAAATTCTTTTCTTTTTTTTTCTGTTTCTGTCCTACTCTGCCACCGCCGTCCTCGAAAGGCTTATCAGCGATTTCAGAAATATTCCACCTTGATATTAGAATATTGATTATATCTTGGTGGCCAGCCAATTAAAACACAAAAGACAGACACTCATCCACGCTCGCACTCATAATCAAGGAATTTGCTTTGAGTGCTCCCCCAATCATCCATAATTTTGGTTTGTTGGAGTAAAACTGGAGTACCCAGAGAAAACCTACGAATTCTTGAGGACACCAGGAATACTCCACACTCCGGAAGGTCTGGATCCACTCCGCATTAGTAGATCCTCGAACCGCAAAATTGATGCCTGAAGAAACTAGATAATTAATGTATTAGATCCACATGCCACATATCTAAAAATAGAAATTTGTTCAATTGCCACCGCCCCTTACCCCAGTCAGTCAGCATGTAGACTGTCAAGCGAGTGGCTGTGATTAACTATCTATTCGCCAATAATGCAATAACGGAAAAGTTGTGACACATTGAAACACACACACACACCCTTTTATTTAACCGTTTGTAAAAACTTTATCTCCATGTTCTGCATTAAGTTACACCCCCTTTTAATAATATCGAATTTTGCCCATTCTAGTCAACCCATCTACTTAAAGCATTTCTCCAAGGTTGATATTTTATAATTTGGAGATGTTATTTCTAAAACATAGACATTATTTCACTTGTTTCACACCATGGAAGGCCCTACCTGAATTTGTTGTAGATATTCCCCTTTATCTAAGCTTGTTATTGCCAATCGTTATCACCGTAACATTTAGGTGTGTTAACCCCATAATTGCAATGCAGTAAGTTTTGGCTAAATTCTTAATTTGTATGCCCCTATAACAATAGGCAGTAACGTCCCAATAGTCATCAATATGACCTATACCAAAGCATATCCCCCTTCAGGCCAAACAGGGAAAGTCTTTTGTGCACCTAAAGACACTCCATGTTTCTTCCAGGGAAACTATGCCTATCCTAAATCAATTATCTTATCTACCCCAGCCAGGTTCAATTTACCTAATAATTTGGACGAATGCCACGAAATTTCCCATGCCATTTCTGCATTGTTAAATTCATGTCTGATCTCTTTAACAACCAAATAACTCTTAATACCTAAAAAATAATTTGTAAATCACCCCATACTATGTTTACTTAAGATAAGAGCTATTTCTTATAGCTCTCCGTTACCACAAGGAAAATCTACAATAATTAAATTAGAGAAATCAACCTTTTACTAGGCATTTCCTAATTACAATTTTCAATGCTTAATAAAGGACCCACAAATTGTAACCAATATGCCATAATATTGTAAAAAAAAACAAAAACAAAATTCCATTCATTTTTCTTTAACCAGCCAATCACCTATATTGAAGTATTTTGAACAAACTAACCATTCAAAAACTGTAATAATATCGTTTTATCCTCCAAAACTAGCTCTCTTCAATCAAGAGCCCTTTGAACTTCACAAAACAAAAAATAAAATAATAATAATAGTATTATTCCCAATTCCAAAGCTTTTACCAAATCAATCTTTGCCAAACAGATTTTCTATCACCTCGAAAGACATTTCTTATTCTGAAATGTTTAAACGGAAGCGCGCTGACTGTGACCTACGCTCGCTGCAGAAGCAGCTTATCAATGTTGACATTCCTAAGCGACCTCTTTTTCTTTCTGCGCACAATGTTTCACCTCCTGTGAGTCGCTTGTGCGGTCCGCGCGCATACTATACTGTATTATAATGTCCAACACCATCAAATCAGCCGCACCAAAACAGAGCGCTTCCCCCCAATCAACACATTATTTGGCAAGTTTAGAGTATGACAAAAAAAACGCAGTTTTGGCAACCCCGCTAAACATTTAATTTGCTGTTTTGTATTTCTGTTAACCAAAATATTCCCGCTAGCAGACGGGAACGAAATCAGGATAAGCCACAATAAGCCATTTCATTCCAGTACATTTAGTTACTATTAACAAAGCATGCCTAGCACTTGGAAATAACCATTTTAATTGCCGTTTTACAACTTTCAGCATCATACAAAAAATTCCAATTGAATTCATTCACAAAGAATGTGATCTCTGGTTTAAAATTTAGCTCAAACATCCTCATTCAAATCATTTTGAGCAGGCCTGTCTTGTTTTTAGAATAAAACAGCCCATCGCCTCGCTCCTATCAACCAGCCGAGGACCGCTATCATTTACAAAACAGCACGTTTTGCCTTTCCCCGCCTCGTCATCAAAAACAATAATTAGTATCTGTGGAACAAGCCGTGTCGCTTGTGTCTCCCTTCACATATTATATATAGATTACTTCTATGCTTAGTGTGTATTTTATCCCGCAGGTTTTAATATTTCATGCATATTTAAGCTGGCCAGCAAACCCATATTTGTTTATCCATAAATTTAGGTGTTTAACCCTTGTAGCGCTTTGATTTTCAACAAATTTCAAAATCCCCATTCTTTGATATTTGAGCTGCCCATCTTTGGATGGAGCTCGCGTGCACTCAGTTATCAGTTAGCAAATTTCTTTTCCGCGGAAGGACACACGTAACACACGCAACACGTAACACACGCAACTCAAATGTATACCCTAGCTTGATATACTGTCAGAGTTATATTTGTACCTTTCCGGACCACGGCACAGGACACCCCGAACTGCCCCAAGTTTTATAGACTCATGCTCTGTCTCGTTACCTGGCAGCGACTAGTATACCCAGGGTTTGTAACGCAGTCCCCTGGACGCGTGTCGCAGTCCCCTGGACGCGTGTCGCAGTCCCCTGGACGCGAGTCTCATTTAAAAAAATGGACCTCACGTGCAATGCCCCTTCAACAAACGCAGACATTCACGTGGACTTACCAGATATGACCCCAGATGTCTCTTTCAGAGGGTTAGTCGTCGAAACCGTCGAGAACCCAGGCGCTCCTTCGAGTTATCCAGCCCGGAAAAGGGTATTTAAGCGCCGTGCACGGTCTTTCCAGATATCGAACGGGAGCGACCTGGATTCTGCTTCGGTATCTTGACCACAGGCTCGAAGGACCAAATGTTAGGTTCATCCAATTGTAGGTTTATCTGTCAAAGGTCGAGTCTTAATTATTTTTGGTCTTTTAATATAGTCAAACGTTGCATTTTATTTTTATAGTCTACACAAGACAAGTCGTGATTTTTCCCCTATTTTTTACCTAGTGACATATACAATTTGAGGTTTTGTTCAACAGGAATGTGGTCCCCTGTACTCTGAGGCTATGGTGATGGCCGTGTTGGATCAGTCCTTTGACGTGCTCGTCCTGGGCTACGGCGTGCAGAAACGCATCTACTGCAAGGTTATCTTTAATGCATTTTTCAATAAATATTTTGGCTTGTGGATGAGTGGTTAACGCGCCGGCCTCACAGTTCTGGGGTCGAGACTTCGATCCCAGGTTGGTCCTCACTGTGTGGAGTTTGCATGGGTTTTCCCCAGGTACTCCAGTTTCCTCCCATATCCCCCAAAAACCGTGGCCGGATGATTCGCCTAAAGACGTTTCGCCGACGGACGTTTGACAGATGGCCAGGTCGCCGAATGGACGTTCCACCGAACGGTCATTCGACCGAACGGCCCTTCGGCCGAACGGAGGTTTCGCGGAAACAGGATTCGCGCGCTGGCCCCGCCCCCGGATCGTGTGTGTACAAGTTTTTCAACCTTGGCCCGTGGGCCATATACAGCCCGTTAGGATTTTTAATCCGGCCCGCCGCCGGCGTTTTCCAAATTATAGTAAAAATCAATGATTCATTTCCCTTTGCCGCTCATCACTCTCAATTTATTAGTCTACCGTCAATGGCAGCCCGGGAATAAGCACTCTTGGGCGGGCATGTCAGCCCGGGAATAAGCACTCTTGGGCGGGCAGATGTAGCAGTACTGAGCCGTGAAATGACAGCAATCGGGTTAAATACATCCTAAAACAGCATTTAATGATCAATACTGGAGCTCTTTGGACATTAGAACCGAGCCCAGGGAAGTGAATTCCTCGGTAAAATGTCGCGATGATGTCGCGATAAGGCAAAAAAACGTCTATATACGACCATTCGCCAAACGGCTCAAAATGCGTTTAATGATTAAATACAAATACTAGTATTGTATATACAAATACTAGTATTTGTATTTAATCATTTAACGCTGTTTTCGGCTGGATTTGACCGCATTTGAGAGCATTTTGGCGAATGGCCCTGTTCTCAAAATGGCCAACAAGCGATGACGTCTAGCTCCGTTGCCTCACAACGCTCATCGGATATCTAGTCTGTATACACGATACCTATGGGAATACCAAGCAAAAAAAAAGGAAAACGACGAAGAATATGTGAATTTCCTTTGTCTTCTTTTAAATAAAATACTAGTATAAAATACAATACTAGTATTGTATATACAGATACTAGTACAGTGGTACCTCGTCACACGACCGCTCGTCATACAATATTCTCGTCTTACGATGGAAATTTCGATCGAATAATTCGCCCGTCATGCGATCAAAATTTCGTGATGCGACCAAGCCAGGTGGCCATGGCACTGTCTTTTTTGCATATCTTTCGTGTATAACAATATTTACGAGCACCGAATGAGTTATTCAGACCAGGAAACGCACAACGCGCATGCGCGGGGAAAAGAGGGCTTTCTGGGTAATGAAGTATACTCGTGCACACAACGCCGACAGGCAATGGCACTCTTTCTCAGAATAAAACTTTACCCACAATCAATACGTGGGTAAGCTCAGCTGCTGCATTTCCTGTTATTTTTTATCTAATACGAGGAGTATTATATTACTTCTCGTTCGCTGCTCATAAGAACATCAGGGGCACTGGCTCGCAACTCCCCGCAATAGCATCCCCGGTAGCAACTCTATCATAGGCGCCGTTCGAAGGGATGCGAACACAGATGCTACAAGCTAAAAGGGAGCCGCTAGCCAGCACCCCCGAAGCTCCCATGAGCAGCGGAGCGATCGCTGATAAAAGACTGCTGCTCGTTGGCTGCTCATAAGAACATCAGGGGCACTGGCTCGCAACTCCCTGCATTAGCATCCCCGGTAGCAACTCTATCATCGGCACCGTTCGAGGGGATGCGAACACAGATGTTACAAGCTAAAAGGGAGCCGCTAGCCAGCGCCCCCGAAGCTCCCATCAGTAGCGGAGCGATCGCTGATAAAAGACTGCTGCTCGTTGGCTGCTCATAAGAACATCAGGGGCACTGGCTCGCAACTCCCCGCAATAGCATCCCCGGTAGCAACTCTATCATAGGCGCCGTTCGAGGGGATGCAAACACAGATGCTACAAGCTAAAAGGGAGCCACTAGCCAGCACCCCCGAAGCTCCCATGAGCAGCGGAGCAATCGCTGATAAAAGACTGCTGCTCGTTGGCAAGTGGTTGTGCGTTATCCGATTGTGAGGACATTTGTGCGCATCATTTTCGGAATATTTTGAAGGGAATAGTACAACAGCAAACAGCCCATTGATAGCGAACGTGAGGGTGGAGTGTTTGTTCCGTTTACGAGTGCGTTGTGTGGGAAAAAAAAACGAATATATACAATACTAGTATTTGTATTTAATCATTAAACGCATTTTGAGCCGTTTGGCGAATGGTCGTATATAGACGTTTTTTTGCCTTATCGTGACATCATCGCGACATTTTACCGAGGAATTCACTTCCCTGGGCTCGGTTCTAATGTCCAAAGAGCTCCAGTATTTGTATTTGATCATTAAATGCTGTTTTAGGATGTATTTAACCCGATTGCTGTCATTTCACGGCTCAGTACTGCTACATCTGTCCGCCCAAGAGTGCTTATTCCCGGGCTGACATGCCCGCCCAAGAGTGCTTATTCCCGGTCTGCCATTGACGGTAGACTAATAAATTGAGAGTGATGAGCGGCAAAGGGAAATGAATCATTGATTTTTACTATAATTTGGACAACGCCGGCGGCGGGCCGGATTAAAAATCCTAACGGGCCGTATATGGCCCACGGGCCAAGGTTGAAAAACTTGTACACACACGATCCGGGGGCGGGGCGAGCGCGCGAATCCCGTTTCCGCGAAACCTCCGTTCGGCCGAACCTCCGTTCGGCCGAAGGGCCGTTTGGCCGAATGACCGTTCGGTGGAACGTCCATTCGGCGACCTGTCCATCTGTCAAACGTCCGTCGGCGAAACGTCTTTAGGCGAATCATCCGAGTACCCCCAAAAACATGCATGGTAGGCTGGTTGAACACTCTAAATTGCCCCCTAGGTATGAGTGTGAGCGTGAATAGTTGTCTCTCTTCTTGTGCCCTGCGATTGGCTGGCCACCGCCTGTACCCATCGTTAGTTGGGATATGCTCCAACACCCCCCGTGAACCTTATGTGGATAAGCTTCGGAAAATGAATGAATGTACATGCTCATGTCCATTTTCTGCGTCCATTCTAAGACAGTTTAAAAGGTATGATCTTTTTATCTTAGACCCAACAGAATCCTCTGCCTCATTTCTTTTCAAATTGAAACTTTATTCAAACACTTGATTTGTAAGCACTTAAATGTTTATCAATGTATACTCTTTAGAAGTTACAACATTAAGACCTCCAGCTTAATTTCAACAAAGCCCTTTTTTTCCTGTAATTATCAGTCTATCACAGGCCTGGCCTCATTCCTCTATCAAAAAGTAGGGAAGAAATCTGAGCTCACTCTTCTGTGGACACCAGAAGACGGAAAGAAACTTCCAGTTGAGCAAGTAGGTTTGGTCTGTTAATAATCATCTTCTCATACACAGTATAAAAATATGTACTGGTCCAAGGGAAGTTTGAATAGATTTGTTCTTTTTCATCTTTTTAGAACAGTCGCATATACAAACTATCTGTATGCACAAGACCTTATTTTCTGCTTTGGATAGAAATCAGTAATTAATGTGATGAACCCAAAAACTAAAATAAAATTTGGCCGGGTCATTAGATTGTTCTGTGATTCATGAATTGTTCGTTTCTGCACAGGTTATTTCAATTTTCACACTGGTGGAGGTGGAGCTTAAAGCAGCTGGCGTGCCCACCAAATACACTGCATTACTCAAGAGGCCCAATGTCATTGCGCCATAAATACATGACACGTCATGGAAGCAGCATTATTGTTTTACACAGGGACACTATCTTGACTTGCAAAAGACTCAATCATGCAGTTTTACATAGTGACTTGAGTAAAGAAAAACCTGCAACTCACCAGTTAATAATGGTATGTTCATGTATGCAAAGTGTGGTATTTGTGCTAAGTAGACAACATAGATTCAATATTTATTTTGTCCAATACTATGTAGTAGTTTTGGGTGAGTTTTATTGGGCCATAATATGATGGATTATGGATATCTTTATTTGATAAAATGTTTTGATAGAGTATGGATAGTAGACCATTTCATTCCACCCAATCTTAAGATGCAGAGTATTCTTTTGGCCACATTACATAGGATTGGGAAAAGTAATAAATTTAGTGAGACGCTTTTAGTTATTTAATTAAAACCAAAATACTGTAGTCTTCCATAACTGATATTTCTAATATTTTTCCATGTCAATGAATATATTATTTTACATAATGGCACTTGTGTCTTTAACGTACAGTAAATGATCTTGTATTCAATTTTCGTCAAAATAGTTTCCGCAAAGCTGAAACCAAGCTCTTGTTTTGCTTTATGTTCACCAAATGGTCCAGTGTTGAATTGACTCCCATAGAAGTGATTTGTACTTTTTCTCACAGTTCAGATAGCTCTTAGCTTTGGAGTTAAACATTTTTAATATGTTAAATTAACATTACATGAGTAGACAATGATTCTCAGATGTTTATTTTCCTTGAAGTCAGGGTTAGTTAAAACCAGAAAATTGGGGCTTGAACACTGAATGAGTTTGAATTGTTTAAAAAAAGAAATATATTTCCCTAAATACATACATCTGAGTCAATGGCCTTTAACTATCTACATTAAATCAAAGCATTGTTAAAGCTTGTTCATATTGTTTTTCCCTTCCACTTCATTTATTGCATTTCTTTTATCTTTATCTTTCAATATTTATAGACAATTATAGCCAAGAAATTACTTGTCCAAATTATTTAATGACTATAGTAAAATAATTGCCAAATAAAATACTAGTTTTCTCAACTGCGTCGGACACAACTGTCAAAAATCTAACCCTGAAATTTGAACTCTTCAGTTTGAACTTTATACCCGGAATATTTTATTGTATCAGCGTATCCTGGTTTTTGTTTCAGATTAGAAAAAGACTAGAATTTCAAATTTTAGCTGAAGATATTGCTAATTTTTTTTCTTCCTATCTTAACTGAAGCATACATAGCATTTACGTGGATGGTTTTAGAAATTTTAAGATTTTATTTTTAAATATGTCTTTATGCTTTATGTTGTCTTTAAATACCTAAAATAGTTTGAGTTGAATTCAAATCCTTAATTTAAGTGTGCCATTTAAAAAGGAAACTTCTTATTTCTGCTATGTTCCCAACATGTACATTATTCTTTTTTTTTTGCTGCAGCATAAATGTTAAATTTTTTTGTAACTTTTTCTTTTCCCAAGCATACAAAGATTTCCATTGGACTCTTTTTATCATGTCATTTTCCTGCAATGCTATCTTTTTGTATAACTTTATTGTTGGCACTATTCAAAGCGTGTTTTTTTTCTGTAATTGTACTGCTACACGTTTTTACAACGGCCATTTTGATCTGTTTAATTTCATGTCATTATTTTGTGACAAAAGGTTGCAAGAACAAGAGAAACATAGAGAAACTATACTGATCATGGATCTGTGATAAATAAACACATTAAAAATGCATTGTGTCTCACTATATGTGACTTTTTATATTTTTATATTACTTATTTATGTTTTTTTTACTGGGAAAACGCACTTTGTGGAGTTGCACCACCAATTTCGTTATTCGCAGCTGTGTATGATGACAATAAAGGCTTTTGATTTTGATTTTTTTTTTGACTATACAATGATAGAAATCATTATGCTTGTTATAACTTAGTCTGCAGTCAACATATAATGTGATATTCTGGAGGAATGTCAGCATTGCTATATTATTTCATAATCTCAGACTTTAACAGAGGTCTCAAAAATTCTCAAGTAAAAAAGAACAAAATTTGCCATGCATTCAAAGGGTTTATACAAAAACTTTAACAAGGAAGTACAGTTTCAAGTATATAAAAATGTATTTATAATTGTATTTTGAAAGTAATATTTTCCTTCAAATATTTTTTTCACATTTGTTTAGGCATTATTTATGTTTTAATCTCATCGGCACCTCAAACATTGCGAAATATCCATTCCCAAGACGAACATATGTAAATGCACACAACTTTGTTGTTTTCAATGTCGCCATGTTTCAGTAATACATGTTAATACCACATCTCTGCCCTACAAACAGTCAAAAGCCTTTTTTGTTGCCAATTGATATTAGCCATTAGCCAGTAGTTGCACTGAGGTTGCAAACTGATACCGTGTTTCTCAAATGTGAGTATACTGTTCTAATTTCTGCATTTTTTTCATTGTAGGTTCTCATGGAAAAACACTGGAGAAATGACTCTTTGATACAATGTAATCACTGTAGTGCTTGGGTAATAACAAATGTATTGTTTTTTCAATATAACTAAAAAAAGCAATGAATGTGTGAAATGCTTCTAACAAAAGTGAGTACAGTAATACCTTGACATACGAGGGTCCCAACATATGAAAAATTTGAGATACGAGGAAAATTCTGAGCAAATTTTTACGTTGAGATATATGAGACAAATTTGAGATACGAGCATAGGAGATGGTTCCCCGATGCTGCAAATCTGGGTGGCTGAATATGCGAGAGGCTCCTTATGAGAACAGTATCACTCTATCTTTCTCACCGCATCTCCCTCGCATAAAGATATCTACGTGCACCGGGCTGTGCAGGTTGCATTTTTTTCACTGGCGATAGCGTGACTAAATCGATAATCTGCGAAAAAGACAGCGGAATCTACATGGATTTTGTTAGGGTTATTAGTCTTACATTATTATATATTTGCTTGCAATGAAGAAAGTGCTTCGCTTACTACATCTAAACTGCATGCTTGCAACGAAGTAAATGCTTTGCTCCTTAATTAGACCAAACAAAAGGGAAGTCGAATTCACTTGGACTGCTGGAATGTGGAGAAGATCCTTCGGCTGAACATGACCTTCATTTGTTTTGACTATTTGACGTCTCACTTCAGTTTCCCACCCCTGGCTTGAGAGTTGAGACGTCCAGTCCATTGTAACTAGGGTCCTTGAAGTTAATAAACAAGGAAAAGAAGAGTGTGACGCCAGAACGAACCTGGGTCGAGACCTGAAAGGTTCGATTTCCCCTTGCAAGAAAAACCCAGAAGATTGTTGTTGGAGTTATTTTGGGTACTATTATAAATGTGCTTGAAATTTTAATCATTATATGTATATGTGGAATATTAATCATTATATGCTATATGTGAAATATTAATCTTTATATGCTTGACAAACGCTTACTTTAATTGTTACCGAAACACACTCGAAGATCACTCCCCACTGCAGCTGGCTCCGAGGACGTTAAATTGTTTGACTTGGATTAAGCCTCGACTCCTCACCTAGTCCCTGGCCTCTCACATGGATCCGAGGACTGTTGATTGTTGACTTGGATTAAGCCTCGACTCCTCACCTAGTCGCAAGTTCACAATGAAGATCTGGGAAGGACTCTTAAATTGTTTTGACTTGGATTCCGCAAGCAGATGGCGATATCGAATCAACCTCCGAAAATACTCGCAATTGTTTTAAAATAGTGTTGCTCGGTTTACCTGATATGCAATTGTTTTGCTGAAGTTACAGTCCAGACCTTGAAGGGCAGCCCCATTTCAGTGAGGTACAGGTTCGCCTTCAGGAAAAAACTGTTTAAGAACCAGTCCTTTGTGAGGGCTTTCGTGATCCAGGCATTCCGGTTGCTCATCCGGTAGACAAGCTTGTTTTTTAAAGTATGAGGACGGTCGAACTTGTAGATTAAGGCTGGCTTCACCATAAAGCCAGCAGCATTCCCACTTATGATGATGATCCTCGTGAACCTTGAATGCCTCTGGGACTTTCAGTTCATCTTTGAATAAGAATGGCGGGAAGGCATCCTCTTACAAAAAAGGCCAGTCTCATTCCATGTAAAAAACTTGCTTCGGAAAATAACCATTCTCTTCTGTTATGTGAGGGAACTCTTCCTCGACTTAACGTTTCACTTGCTGTTGTTCTGCCCATGAGGCTTCCCCATACAGCGAAACACTTTGTAGATCATACCTCTTCCTAAACTTTCAAACCATTCCTTGCTAACAATAAAACCACGAGGCTGAGGTTCATCTTCATTGTCTTTGTCAGGAGCTAAGCTATAATTGAAGGTCTTGGCTCTGGTTCTGATCATGTTTGTATCCAGAGGAATCTTCTTCTCCCTACAGTCCGAGATCCAGACCTTCTCCATCTTAACTATGATTTTATTCCTCGTGGTTACCAAATGTTCACTTCTTCCTTCTTGATGCAGTGCATGGTAGATTCATTTATGATGCCTAAGATGACGCAGGACATTTAAGTTGCATTTTCAATGCCGATTCAAAATCCATACAATGCTGGAAGAACAAACAGATATGACCTCACTGATAACAACCAAATGGATGTTTATAATAGAAGCTTAGGAATTCATACTCACTTTATTAGTTTTATCTTCCATTTACATCTTTATTACCTAAGTAATCTGAGAGATGGTTGGCAGTCTCGCCTCATTTATGCTACCAGGGTCCAAAGTCTACATATAAAGTCATGACAACCCACAGTTATGCCCCAGTAAATCCACAATTTAATAAGGTTATTTACATAACCTTTATTTACATATAAATAGAATGATGCTGTTTTTGTGCCATTATCTCAAGTCCTAGCCAATCAGAAAATGTAAATAGTTTTTTAAAATTTTGAATGGCATTGCTGCAGTACAATGTTACAGAAGTACCACTCAGATTATTGTATTTTGGAAGCCGAATTGATGCACATTCTCCTGTAATCCAAACCCTCATTAAAGGGTGCTCCTATATAAGGCATCTCCCACCCTACTTCCTTCAGTACAAAGTCCAAGTGCAATAAAGTCTATCTGCCAGAGTGTTTTCTCCTTTCCACAGTGAACGTTGAGAGCAAATCTACAGAAGAATAACATTTTCATGAAGAAAACTGATAGAAGTGAAAGGTACACCTCTGGTTATATTATACTTTATTTTCTTAACCTGTGTACAGCTAACAGTGGAACCCATCTGCTGCTCTATTATCGTTCTGCAAACTGGTGGCTTTTATGTATGCATTTTGTGTATTTTGCTTTGAAACCAAGTTTAAAAGCAAAACAAAACGACTTGTTTCCTATCTTACTGTGTTTTTGTGTCTGTCCATGATGCTAGGAAGCACATTGGTGATGCTCAGAAAGGTGAGACTGAAAAAAAATGTTATTGTGTTCATTTATTCCAAATAATATAATTATAATTCAGATTGTAGTTTGAAAATAACTTTCACCCCTATGAACTGATGTTGTGATAACGTATGAATCTTGCCTGGTTCTTTCAGGGAGAGTGGGTTTGGTTGGATACAGGCACTGATGTGCCCATCGGTGCAAAGTTGAAAGTAACACCAAGCGGTCAACGTTTGCTGGTGGATGATGTGGGGAAGGTAATCCTTTTTTTTTTTAAATCACATAAACTTCCCAGAGAAAAAATTCTATACATTCTGCTGCATTTCAGTTAAGACCCAAGTTTGAGTTTATTTATGACTACTTATTCTGGAATGTTCCTATGTTATTTTCTAAATCCCCGTGTAGTTTGAAAAATAAAAGTCCACGTCGTAGGATAATGGTAAGACGGGGGAAAAAGGAGAGCACCGAAATGATGAAGAACTTAACTGTATTGTATTTTCTCTGCTTCAAATAATCAAATTAAATTATGACAGCCATATAGAAAACTAAAACTAGGCATTCTTGGCAAATTGTCTGGTTTCTTTTTTCATGACATTCAGTGCAAAGGAGTGCAACTCGGTGTCAATAGTGTAACGAGCAACACTTGAGCAGCTCCTCCACCGAAATCTCAAATTCGTTATTCTTTTTACTGTATTGAATTGAATGGTCTTATTGTCATCATACACGTATAATGATATTTAAAGTTTCACCGTGAAGTGCACAAATAACAACAAGCCAACAAACAAATAAATAATCAATAAGTAGTCAACTTAAATAAATAGTTGACATGAATAAGTGGACACATAAATAAGTAGGTACAAAATTGACTAAAGTGATTAGCAGTCTATGGAGTTTTATGCAGTACAAGATGTCTTGATTAGGTCCTCCTAGGGGCAAAACTTGAGTTGAGTATGGGAAGTTTGGGAAGAAATTCAAGAAATTGTCCCAGATTCTGTTTTTCTTGGCTGCTATGGGCCTGTAGCGCCTGCCAGAGGGCAGCTGGTTGAAGAGGTAGAAGCCTGAATGCGTATAGTCTTTTATGATGCTCTTTGCCCTTCCTAGGCACCAGGATTTGTAGATTGTGAACAGGGGATGTAGGGAAAAGTTGATGATTTTTGGGCTGTGTTGCACCCTCAGTCTTTTCCTGTCTGCTTTTGTGCAGTTTGAGTGCCACACTGACGCAGCATAGGTCAGCATGCTCTCAATGGCTGACCAGTAGAAGGTCACCAGCAGGTTGGTCTTTAGTTATTCCTTTCTGAGTACTCTCAAGAAATGTAGCTTCTAATGCACCTTCTTGACGAGGTGCTGTGGTGAGGTTCAGCAGAGATATGCACCTCCAGGAATTTGAAAGTCTCCACCCGCTACACACATTTGCCGTTGATATACAGGGGGACAGAAGCGGCCTTGTTCTGTCGAAAGTCCAGGATGAGTTCTCTGGTTTTGGAAACATTCAGCGCCAATTTGTTGAGAGAACACCATTCGCTGAGTCTAAGGAGATCATCTCTGTAGGCCCTCTCATTCCCCTCTGTGATCATCCCCACCACCGTTGCATCATTTGCATATTTCACAATGATGTTTTCAGGGTGGGTGAGTCTGCAGTCATGTGTGCAGTAAAGTACAGTAATACCTTAAGATACGAGCTTAATGTGTTCCGGGACCGAGCTCGTATGTCAATTTACTCATATCTCAAATCAAATTTTCCCAAATAAAATAACTAAATACAAATTAAGCCGTTCCTAACCTCTGAAAAAAAACCTAAAAATAGGATAATAAAATTCAAAAACATGTTTTCAATTTTTCTGATTCACCACTTATGCTCACAAAGTAACGAATACCTACCTATCGAGGGGTTTTAATCTGCAATGAAATGTGACATCGTGTACAGTACTGTATGGAGTTCTTAGCTTCGAGACAGACGGTAGCAGCTATTGGCAATGTGTGTGGCGGCAGAAGAGAGAGACTTCACGGCAACACGTTCGGTTCATTACATTTTTGTGACACTACGTAACATATTATGAACTTTAAATTTAAGTTAAATGAACTTCGCTTATTATACAAACATTTAAAAAGGCATGTGACCTTGTTCTATAACCGAGGCAAAGGTGTTAATGTATTTCACCGCGGCTTTCCAGTCGGAACTAGCTGCTTCCCCATGCCTCACAACCGAGTTTATCCCCAATTTGTTTTTTTAAAGTTATCGAAGCAGCCACAATTCGATTTGAAGGTTTCGGCTGGGATGGAAGTCTCCCCTTTCTAAGCTGCTTGCATTAATTTCATATACTCGTAGATTCCGGTTACTGTTTTTCCTTTACAACAACATACCCCAATACAAAGTGCTCCAAAATGGAAAGGGGAGGCAATTCTTAAATTAGTAGAAAACTACATCTATTTACAGGGAGAAATTTATCCTCACACTCTTCCACCATCAGTTTTTGGGAGGGGTCGTGGTTCAGCTTTGCTCTGCTCTCTGCGGCCTCAAAAAGCCATTCAAAGAGCTTTTTCCAGAGGTTGGTGTGGCATGTATTAGAGATTGAGGTGGTGTGCTGGGCTTGGGACTCAAAGCCCGCATAAAGGTTTTTTAGCTCCTCTGCCAGTGCCGCATTGAGTCCACAGGAGTCCCATCATAGCCCTTGTAGTTGGCGAGGGACTGTATGCCCTTCCCACATCATCAGGGTGTTGTTGAGTTGCCCTTCTAAAGTCCCCTTGTAGTCTGCTTTGGCAGCCTTGATGCCTCTCCTCAGGTTGGCGCGAGCTGCGCTGTAGAGTGCCCTTTCGCCGGATCTGAAGGGTGCATCACGGAGGATTGATCGGAGTTTGCTGGTCATCCACGGTTTCCGGTTTGGTTACACCTGGATGGTCTTCCCCACAGTGACCCTAGCCATGCAGTATTTGATGTAGGACAGTACTTTGTCTGTGAATGTGCCCAGGTCTTCGAGGAGTCGGTGGAGGGCGTCGTCAGCCCAAGTGGTAATGGTTCGGCTTCGTCCGGTGTGATGTAGACAACAGTGATGATAATGACGGCTAGCTCTTTGGGCGGAAAGAAGGGTATGCATCTCACCGACATGAATTCTATGTCTGGGGAACAGTGTCTATCCAGATGCAAAGCACACCATCTCTTTTTTCCCTGAGTTGCTAGTCCTGTCCGATCTGAGTAGCGTGCGGCCTGCTAGCTGCAGTGTAGCATCCAGGATTTGTGGGTGTAGCCACGTCTCTGTGGTAATTAGCATACAACATTCTCAAACGCAGTGGTTTGAGTGGGTGTTTTCTGAGTTTAGCCAACAGGCAGAGTGTGCATTGTTATCTGGTCTGGCCGGCAAAGGAGGCGGCATCGGGAGAGAAAACAGAAGCGACACCAAACTACGGCCCGCGGGCCGGATACGGCCCGCCGGCACATTTGGACCGGCCCTCTGAACAATACCAGAGACGCTATCGGATTTTTTTTTTTTAATTTTTTTTTTTTTTTTTTAATTTTTTTTTTTTAATTTTTTTATTTTGGGATGCGCCCCGCCGGCACATTTGGACCGGCCCTCTGAACAATACCAGAGACGCTATCGGATTTTTTTTCCTATTTGGCCTTGAAGACTGGGACGTTTTAATCTTGTGTTTGGTTCATTGCCCCCCTGCTGAGCCCACAAATCATCCCAGTGAAGCGGGGCTTCACATTGCTTCTTTGGTGACACGCGCGGGGAGAGTGTTTCCCTTTGATGCATGCGGGCACGTCCACCGTTGCATGCACGAGCAGTGTTACCGAGACATCTGGACGATCGCAGGTGAGGGCGGAGCCCTGGGACCATCGCGGACTATTCAAGCATATTAAAACTGCAACCTGTTTGAGAACGGAATAATGGCGAAAAAGTTAGGTGAGAGAAAAATTGATTCAGAATGCAGGGTATTTAACCTGGAGTGGACAAACGATTTTTTTTTTGTTCAATGCAAAGAAAAGGCTGTTTGTCTCATTTGTCAAGAGACGGTGGCGGTATTCAAAGAATACAATCTTTGCCGACACTATGAATCCCGTCACAAAGACAAGTACGATAGATTGCAAGGCCAAATACGAGCAGACAAACTCTCAAAGCGAAAAAGTGGACTACTATCTCAGCAGAACCAGGCATCCGTTCGGGCCAGCTTTTGGGTTGCTAAATTGATAGCAAGCAGCGGTAAGCCTTTCACTGACGGAGAGTTTGTTAAGAAATGTATGGATACTGTCGCGGAGGAGGTGTGTCCCGAGAAGAAAGATGCATTTAATGCCGCAAGTCTGTCGGTGAGTACAATGACCAGACGCGTTGAAGAAATCGGGAGTAATGTATATGCCCAGCTGCAGCAGAAGACGAAATAATTTGACTTTTTTTTCATTAGCACTGGATGAAAGCACGGACGTGCAAGACACAGCGCAACTGCTCATTTTTATTCGTGGAGTTAGCGCAAACTTTGAGATTTGCGAGGATCTGGCAGCCCTCCAAAGTCTCAAAGGGACTACAACGGGAGAGGATATTTTTGACAAAGTGTGCCAAACCATGGAGAAGTTGGACCTGGACTGGTCAAAGCTAGCTAGCATCACGACTGACGGGGCTCCTAGCATGGTGGCCGAAACTCGCGGTCTAATAATGGGACGCATGAACCGGGAGTTGGAAAAAAGGGGTCTCACCGCCCCGCTACGAGTCCACTGCCAAATTCACCACCAAGCACTGTGCTGCAAAATGTTGACGTGGGATTCTGTAATGACGGTTGTGGTGTCGTGCATAAACTTCAGAGCAAAGGGAGAAGATTGTGCATGGCACAACAGAAAGTTAATGTTCCATGGCTTTTTTTTCTATGAAGAACCCAGAGAGAGTTATTTAGTTATTATTTATTTCATAAATAGTGTTATTTATTTCCAGTTTTTTCTGTGAAGAACTCAGAGAGGGTTAATTAGTTATTATTTATTTCATTAATAGTGTTATTATATGTTTCCTGACTTTTTTTCTGTAAAGAACCTGGAAAGGGTTATTTGGTTATGTGTGGCTTTCTGGAAAACAATTAAAAAAAATTAAGCTCCCCTACGATCGTCACACTTTTTCTGTTACAAACTGACACCGGCCCCCCATCAGAGAAGGGAAAAGTTATGTGGCCCTCACAAGAAAAAGTTTGGGGACCCCTGCTCTACGGTGCCGCTTCTGTTTTCTCTCCCGATGCCGCCTCCTTTGCCGGCCAGACCAGATAACAATCCACGGAGGCCCCTCTAATTTCGCGATCTCTTCCGGAATGCTGTGTGCGCGATGGAAGTTGCTAGAAACCGTAATTCCTTGCTGGTAACTGATGTTTAATAAGTCTAAACCAGGCATGGGCAAACTACGGCCCGGGGGCCACATGTGGGTCCGTTAAACATTTTAATCCGACTCGCCGAACTTGATAACATTACATTAATAAACCTTGTTAATTTTTTTATTTTTCTGCAATTCTGTAGATGCATTGGCTTTGTTGAGGTGAAGCGTAGGGCTTGAAAAACGTTTGCTTTTTTCGCCTTTAACTCTTCTCGGTCCATCAGCGCTTCGGTTAAGATAAGCGGACCTAAGAAACGGAAAGCGGACAAAGAATATCGAGCGTTCAATATGGAGTGGACAACTAAATATTTTTTCACTGAACACCGATCATCTGCTGTTTGCCTATTATGCCAAGAAACCTTTGCAATTTTCAAAGAGTACAATATTACCCTGCACTTCGCTACAAAGCATGCTAACTATGCTAGCAAGCTGTCAACAAAAGAAAGGGAAGCTGCTGCTCAGAAGTTGGCAGGTAATTTTAAGGCTCAAAGTTTTTTTCATCATCAGACTGCATAAATATGAATACAGTTATCCAATTCAAGCGTAAAGTACCAAGGCCAGTTTTATGCTTCCATTCAAATTAGCAAAGGCCAGCAAAACACTGTCTAAGGGTGAGTTTTAAAAGACTGTACAGTGGGGCAAATAAGTATTTAGTCAACCACCAGTTGTGCAAGTTATCCTATTTGAAAAGATTAGAGAGGCCTGTAATTGTCAATATGGGTAACATCAACCATGAGAGGCAGAATGTGGAAAAAAACCCCAGAAAATCACAGTTTGATTTTTAAAGAATTTATTTGCAAATCATGGTGGAAAATAAGTATTTGGTCAATACAAAGTGTTCATGTCAATACTTTATGTACCCTTTGTTGGCAATAACGGAGGCCAAATGTTTTCTGTAACTCTTCACAAGCTTTTCACACACTGATGCTGGTATTTTGGTCCATTCCTCCATTCAGATCTCCTCTAGAGCAGTGATGTTTTGGGGCTGTCATTGGGCAACACAGACTTTCAACTCCCTCCAAGGATTTTCTATGGGGTTGAGATCTGGAGACTGGCTAGGCCACTCCAGGACCTTGAAATGCTTCTTACGAAGCCACTCCTTTGTTGCCCTGGCTATGTGTTTGGATCATTGTCATGCTGAAAGACCCAGCTACGTCTCATTTTTAATGTCCTTGCTGATGGAAGGAGATTTTTACTCAAAATCTCTCGATACATGGCCCCATTCATTCTTTCCTTTACACAGATGAGTCGTCCTGTTCCCTTTGCAGAAAAACAGCCCCAAACCATGATGTTTCCCCCCTATGCTTCACGGTAGATATTGTGTTCTTCGGATGCAATTCAGTATTCTTTCTCCTCCAAACACGAGAACCTGTTTCTACAAAAAAGTTCTATTTTGGTTTCATCTGACCATAACATATTCTCCCAGTCCTCTTCTGGATCATCCAAATGGTCTCTAGTGAACCGCAGACGGGCCTGGATTTGTACTGGCTTCAGCACGGGGGACACGTCTGGCAGTGCAGGATTTGAGTCCCTGGAGGCGCATTGTGTTACTGATAGTAGTCTTTGTTACTGTGGTCCCTGCTCTCTACATAGGTCATTCATTAGCCCCCCCGTGTGGTTCTGGGATTTTTGCTCACTGTTCTTGTTATCATTTTGACGCCACGGGAAGAGATCTTGCATGGAGCCCCAGATCGAGGGAGATTATCAGTGGTCTTGTGTGTCTTCCATTTTCTAATAATTGCTCCCACAGTTAATTTCTTTACACCAAGTGTTTTACCTATTGCAGATTCAGCCTTCCCAGCCTGGGCAGGTCTACAATTTTGTCTCTGATGTCCTTCGACAGCTCTTTGGTCTTGGCCATAGTGGAGTGTGAGAGACTGATGTTGTGGACAGGTGTCTCTTATACCGATAATGAGTTAAAGCAGATGCTATTAATACAGGTAACGAGTGGAGACCTCGTTAGAAGAAGTTAGACCTTTTTGACAGCCAGAAATCTTGCTTGTTTGTAGGTGACCAAATACATATTTTCCACTCTAATTTGGAAATAAATTCTTTAAAAATCAAACAATGTGATTTTCTGTTTTTTTCCACATTCTGCCTGTCATGGTTGAGGTTTACCCATGTTGACGATTACAGGCCTCTCTAATCTTTTCAAGTTGGAGAACTTGCACAATTGGTGGTTGACTAAATACTTATTTGCCCCACCGTATGGTGGAGACAGCAGGTTTTTTGTGCCCGGAGACCAAAGACAAATTTGAGAAAATCAGTTTATCATGGCGGACAATGACTCGGCATGTGGAACTAATAGATGAAGATATCAAGAGTATCCTAAACAAAAAGATGGACTCGTTCACATTGTATTATTTAGCGCTGGATGAAAGCAATGATATCGAAGACGCTGCTCAGCTCCTCATTTTTATCCGAGGTATTAATGACAATTTTGAAATAACAGAGGAGTTTTTGAGAATGGAATCTCTGAAAGGACAAACATTGGGAGAGGACTTGTTTGACCGGGTGTCTGCTGTCATCGAAAATGTGAAGCTTCCTTGGAGTAAGCTTGTCGATGTCACCACAGATGGATCCCCAAATTTAAAGGGGGAAAAACCTTGGCCTACTGAGGAGTATCCAGAATCAGAGTGAAAGATGAAAACCCTGACCAGTATGTAATTTTCCTCCACTGCATCATCTATCAGGACTCTCTATGTAAATCGGTATTAGAGCTGAATCATGTTGTGAATCCTGTCGTAAAACTTGTCAACTTCATACGTGCAAGGGGACTTCAGCACCACCCGTTTATTGCATTGCTGGAGGAAACTGATGCGGATCACCAGGACCTGCTTTATCACTCCCGTGTGCGCTGGTTGAGTTTGGGAAGTCTTTCAACATGTGTGGGAGCTCAAAGAGGAGATTGACTTGTTTTTGGAGCAACTGGGGAACACTGATGAATTTCCTGAGCTGAGCAACAAGAGCTGGATTTGTGATTTTGCGTTTGCTAAGGACGTATTTTCACACTTGAATGAGCTCAACATGAAACTGCAGGGGAAGGATCAGTTTGTGCAAGACGAACACAAACATTTATTCTCTAGGCATATTTTGAACAAGGCATTCACTCATTTTCCTACACTATCCACACTGAAAGAGGTACGCGGTCGATTGGTCGCCGGTCTTTTGGTCACCGGTCTTTTGGTCGCGGTCTTTAGGTCGCCCGGAAGTTTGGTCGTCGTCTTTTGGGTCGCCGGTCTTTTTTGTCGCCTGTCTTTGGTCGCCTGATCGGCTACTGCCATCTAGTGTCAATTTATTAAATAGCAGTAGGTGTTTTTATTGAAGCAGTCCAATGAACCTACCTTCATTCTCTCTGGGGAACTTGCAATGTTGAAATACTTCAGATTAGATGGTCATTTTTATCAAACAAATAAAAGTATTAGTATACTTTTAGTTAGACAGTATTTAGATCGTTTCAACAGTATTTAGTCTCTAAATACTGTTGAAACGATCTAAATACTGTTGAAACGATCTAAATACTGTTGAAACGATCTAAATATCTAATATCAAAATATCAATAAGAGCACCCATTTAACACATCAATAAGAGCACTCATTTAACACATCGGCTGCTGCCATTGACTGTCATAGTCGTCCAATGAACCTTCATTCTCTCTGGGAGAACGTGCAATGTTGAAATACTTTAGATGAGATGGTCATTTTTATCAAACATCAAAATATCAATAAGAGCACTCATTTAACACATTGGCTGCTGCCATTGATTGTCATAGGCGTCCAATGAACCTTCATTCTCTGGGAGAACTTGCAATGTTGAAATACTTTAGATGAGATGGTCATTTTTATCAAACATCAAAATACCAATAAGAGCACTCATTTAACACATCGGCTGCTGCCATTGACTGTCATAGGCGTCCAATGAACCTTCATTCTCTCTTAAGGGGGGAAGGCGACACCGTCCAGATTTTGCTATCCCTTTATGGAATGTGAGAGAAAAGACATTGCTGGGAATACCACGCACAAATAATTCAGTTGAAGGTTGGCACCACGCATTTCAATGAGGAATGTCAGTCTCCCATCCGAATTTATGTCGTCTCATACACAAACTCCAATTAGAGCAGAATGACTGGGAATTAACGATACAACAGGCTTCATGGGGTATTATGCCTAGACACACCCAAAAGAAATACGCGGCTGTAAATGAGCGGTTAAAAAAGCTCTCGGAGGACTATGGAAACCCGGCTCGCTTTGAAAACAATATAGAGTACCTGCAAGCCATTGCATACAATTTGTAATAAAAACTCCCATCTGTGAATTCCCTTTGCACATAATTTGTAAGTTTGTATTTGTAATTTTTGTACAGAATTTGTAAGTTTTACTGCTAGAATTTTTAAGTTTTACTGTTTCAATAAAAACATCATCTGTGAATTTGATATTTTGATGTTTGATAAAAATGACCATCTCATCTAAAGTATTTCAACATTGCAAGTTCTCCCAGAGAGAATGAAGGTTCATTGGACGGCTATGACAGTCAATGGCAGCAGCCGATGTGTTAAATGAGTGCTCTTATTGATATTTTGATGTTTGATAAAAATGACCATCTCATCCAAAGTATTTCAACATTGCAAGCTCTCGCAGAGAGAATGAAGGTTCATTGGACGCCTATGACAGTCAATGGCAGCAGCCGATGTGTTAAATGAGTGCTCTTATTGATATTTTGATCTTTGATAAAAATGACCATCTCATCTAAAGTATTTCAACATTGCACGTTCTCCCAGAGAGAATGAAGGTTCATTGGACGTCTATTACAGTCAATGGCAGCAGCCGGTGTTAAATGAGTGCTCTTATTGATATTTTGATGTTTGATAAAAATGACCATCTCATCTAAAGTATTTCAACATTGCAAGTTCTCCCATAGAGAATGAAGGTTTATTGGACGCCTATGACAGTCAATGGCAGCAGCCGATGTGTTAAATGAGTGCTCTTATTGATATTTTGATGTTTGATAAAAATGACCATCTCATCTAAAGTATTTCAACATTGCAAGTTCTCCCAGAGAGAATGAAGGTTCATTGGACGCCTATGACAGTCAATGGCAGCAGCCGATGTGTTAAATGAGTGCTCTTATTGATATTTTGATGTTTGATAAAAATAACCATCTCATCTAAAGTATTTCAACATTGCAAGTTCTCCCAGAGAGAATGAAGGTTCATTGGACGCCTATGACAGTCAATGGCAGCAGCCGATGTGTTAAATGAGTGCTCTTATTGATATTTTGATGATTGATAAAAATGACCATCTCATCTAAAGTATTTCAACATTGCACGTTCTCCCAGAGAGAATGAAGGTTCATTGGACGCCAAGGACAGTCAATGGCAGCAGCCGATGTGTTAAATGAGTGCTCTTATTGATATTTTGATATTAGATATTTAGATCGTTTCAACAGTATTTAGATCGTTTCAACAGTATTTAGAGTCTAAATACTGTTGAAACGATCTAAATACTGTCTAACTAAAAGTATACTAATACTTTTATTTGTTTGATAAAAATGACCATCTAATCTAAAGTATTTCAACATTGCAAGTTCCCCAGAGAGAATGAAGGTAGGTTCATTGGACTGCTTCAATAAAAACACATCTGCTATTTAATAAATTGACACTAGATGGCAGTAGCCGATCAGGCGACCAAAGACAGGCGACAAAAAAAGACCGGCGACAAAAAAGACCGGCGACCCAAAAGACGACGACCAAACTTCCGGGCGACCTAAAGACCGCGACCAAAACACCGGTGACCAAAAGACCGGCGACCAATCGACCGCACACGCTGAAAGAGGCCGCAGCAAAAGTGAAGAAATACAGTGAGTTACTGGATGCACTGCATGGAGAATTCTGCCGTTGGTTCTCGGATTTCAACAAAATTGATAAGTCACTTCAATTGGTGGCCTGTCCTCTGTCACAATACCCCGAAACTGCCCCAGAGGAGCTGCAGTTCAAACTGATCGACCTCCAGTCAGACCCTGTTTTAAAAGAGAAGTTGAACTCTCTAAAACTCATTGACTTGTATCATTGACTTGACTCAACAAAGCAGCGTTTCCATGGCTGTGGGGGGCGGCGCAGAAGATGCTGTCGTTGTTCGGCTTGACCTACGTGTGTGAACAGACTTTCAGCATCATGAACATCAACAAAGTCAGCCACAGATCCAAGTTAACAGATCAACACCTCAGATCCATTCTGAGAATCACCACAACAAAACTAAATCCAGGCTTTGATGCGCTGGCTAAAAAGGAGACCAACAACACCGTTCCCATTAAAATTGAAACTGTCTCCATGATGCGCAATGTGCGCGCTGATCAAATATCATTCCGCTCCACAGACTGACTTGCTGCCACTGTTTTGTCTGTAGGACCACAGAACTTTCCGTGCTTTAAAATAGAAATGGTTAGTAATTTAAAAAAGGAACATTTTATTCATTTGATTTTCAGTGTTTTAAGACTCATTCCAAAGTCAGATGTTTTGTTGTAATGCTTATCTTCATTTTCATTTGAAATTAAAGCAAATGTTTTCTCTATACCCCAAGATGTGTATTTTTTTCTCTAATGAGGTGGGGTTACCAAAGCAATCCATCCATCTGCTCCTGGTCCGGCCCCTTTGTCAAATGTTAGAACTCATTGTGGCCCGCGAATTAAAAAGTTTGCCCACCCCTGGTCTAAACGGTTATTGTTGATGTTAAAGTCCGGTATTGACGAACAACTTGCGAAAAGCATGAAAAAAGTGCACAAGTAGGGAGAGATTGATGCCACTGCATGCTCCTACGCCGCTATCTTGGAAAAAAATATCTTATGAACCGTTTTTCATTGTAGTCATTCATTTATCCATCAACAAATTTTCTTTAATGCTTATAATCACAAGGGTCCAGTTTAACAAGTAATCTAACTTTTTTATTCAAAGGATTTTAATGGATTATTGATTCAATTAAGACACAAAAGTTTATTGTGAGGTGTCAGAAATGAATTGATATAAACTTACTTTTATCCATTTTGATAGGTTTTTTTTCAAAGTGACACAAGTGATACAAAATTGGTAATATTTCTCTTAAAGTGTAATATAAGGGTTAATTGGGATCAAATTGAATCGTGACCTGTGAATCATAATACGAATCATATCGCCAGATATCAGGCCATACACACCCCTAATAACCTGACAGAATCTGTGGTTAGCAACACCTTCCAAAGACATATCACTCTTTCAATGTTGCCATCTGGGTGTTTCTGATATGTAAATTCACCCTTCATTGGACTTTTTACATTTTCACGTCATCTTACCCTTCCATTCAATGCACAATGCGACCCAATACTAGTCAATGAAAGCCAGTCTTTTTCAATTAGAGGTAAGATCTAGAGCCCGAACCGCCCCAACCCGAAATTTGGGACGGGTCGGGCCTAAAATGTCGATCATCACTTCAGGTTCGGGCTGGGTCGGGCCGGGCTTCTCGCTCGCTGAAAAAAAAAGTTTTAAAAAATGTATACTAAAACAGAGAAGGCACTGCAATGTAATTGCAATTGGAGGCGGAGCCGCAGAGCCAGAACATGCTCTGCGCGCCTCATGTGAATGCCGCAAGAAGTTAAGGATAAACTAAACTCGTACCAGTACCGGTAAGAGTGAATTTTGGAAAAGCTTCAAATTGATTGTTGAATATGCTAGAGAAACTTGCGTTGGCTTCGCTGAATGTAGTCAATGTGGCGCTTTGCTCTCATACGAGAACGAAAAGACTGGCACCTCGATGCTGAGCCGTTGAAATCGTCAAACATCTATATTACCATATAAAAGATTTCAATGTTTATACAGTCTTGTTTAACTTAGATTTTCTTACAAAAGACATGACTGGCTCGGGTCGGGAGTCCCGAGTCCTCACAAATAATATATGAAATTTCGGGTTTGCTTTGTGCTCGGGCTTGCAAATCATGTTAATTGCTCGGGCCGGGCCGAAAATTAATACTAGCGTGCCCGGTCGGGTTGGGCTGGATATTTTTGGCCCAATCTTACCTCTAATGTCAATGTGTCTATGGACCTTTTGAAATTTTGTGCTATTTTGAAAACTTATTTCTCATACCCAGGAGCACCATCTGTTCCCAGAGCAGGAGGCCTCCCTCAAAATAATGCACCCTACATCAGTTGAGGGTGTCGACGACATGATCAGACTGGGTGACATGACAGAAGCTGGCCTACTACGAAACCTGCAGCTGCGCCACAAACGAGGAATCATCTATGTGAGTTACAAAAGTATAACCCACAAATTTGCTTCCCGAATGTATAAGGGGAAAGGGTATTTTGTTGTCACGTGATCTTGCAAATGTGAATCTTCATATCGCTACCCTAACAATATAATATAATATTGCTTAGTCATACCTTAAGGCATTATATACCATGCAGGAGGGTACTTTACTGACTTTGATAGTTGGGACAGCCACAACCCGTAGGCCTTTTCTTTGTAAGATAAACTAAAAAGCGCAAGAATCTGCTTTAGTTCCATTTTCCTGTTCGGAAAATATTTCAGTACTACTGCGTGGTGACGGCACGAGGGAGAGAGGGTGAGTGGGTGAGAGAGAGAGAGTGGGTGAGAGAGAGAGTGGGTGAGAGGGAGTGGGTGAGAGAGAGTGGGTAAGAGTGAGAGAGAGTGAGAGAGAGTGAGTGAGAGAGAGTGAGAGAGAGTGAGAGTGAGAGACTGAGTGAGTGAGAGTTAGTGAGACAGAGAGAGTGAGTGAGAGAGATAGTGAGTGAGAGAGTGGGAGAGTGAGTGAGAGTGAGTGTGAGTGAGAGAGAGTGGGAGTGACAGTGTGAGTGAGAAAGTGAGTGAGAGAATGAGAGAGAGTGAGAGAGAGAGTGAGCAAGAGAGTAAGCGAGAGAGTGAGTGAGAGTGAGAGAGTGAGTCAGTGAGAGAGAGAGAGTGAGATAGTGAGCGAGAGAGAGAAAGTGAGTGAGAAAGAGAGTGAGTGAGAGAGTGAGAGAGTGAGTGAGAGAGTGAGTGAGAGAGTGAGTGAGAGAGAGAGTGAGTGAGAGAGTGAGAGAGTGAGAGAGTGAGTGAGTGAGAGAGTGAGAGAGTGAGTGAGAGAGTGAGTGAGAGAGTGAGAGAGTGAGTGAGAGAGTGAGTGAGAGAGTGAGTGAGAGAGTGAGTGAGAGAGTGAGTGAGAGAGTGAGTGAGAGAGAGAGATTGAGAGAGAGACAGAGAGAGACAGAGAGAGACAGAGAGAGACTGAGAGAGAGTGAGTGAGTGAGAGTGAGTGAGTGAGAGTGAGAGAGAGTGTGAAAGAGGGAGAGTGTGAGAGAGTGAGGGTGTGAGAGAGTGAGGGAGTGAGAGAGTGTGAGAGAGTGTGAGAGAGTGTGAGAGAGTGTGAGAGAGTGTGAGAGAGTGTGAGAGAGTGAGAGCACGTGAGTGAGAGCACGTGAGTGAGAGCACGTGAGTGAGAGCACGTGAGTGAGAGCACGTGAGTGAGAGCACGTGAGTGAGAGCACGTGAGTGAGAGCACGTGAGTGAGAGCACGTGAGTGAGAGCACGTGAGTGAGAGCACGTGAGTGAGAGCACGTGAGTGAGAGCACGTGAGTGAGAGCACGTGAGTGAGAGCACGTGAGTGAGAGCACGTGAGTGAGAGCACGTGAGTGAGAGCACGTGAGTGAGAGCACGTGAGTGAGAGAGTGTCTGAGAGTGAGAGTGTGTGAGTTTACTGTTGAAAGCGATCAACCAGGTCATCTCTCGCTCTCAAGATGATAATCATGAGTTTGTCATTGATTGCTTTGACAATGTCAGAGCATTAATATCTAAATAGCTAATATCAAAATTATCAATAAGTTGCGTATTACTGGCGTTGTTTGTGCATGTTTTACAAACTAAGGCCCGCGGGCCATATACGGCCCGTTAGGCTTTTTAATACGGCCCGCCGACGTTGTCCAAATTATAGTAAAAATCAATGACCTCATTCATTTCCCTTTGCCCTGCAATACCCTCGTTTCCCCGATAGATGACGCACTAGTCTAGACCTTTGTTGGAGTGTAACTTGGAGAACAACAACACAGTTGCCACTGAAATGTGAGTTTCTCTACTGTGTTAAAAATAGCAACTTGCACATGTACGCACACCAGCAGTATAGTATCTTAATTAACATGCTGCTCATCACTCTCAATTTAAAGACTGCTTTCTTTCGTTGAATATGTTCTTAATGTTGAAAGTAAATTTGAAAATAGATTTTCACCTTCAATTGTGTCTGTTTTCTTACATTTCAATCCCAGGTTTGATAAATTACATTGCGTGTCCAAATGCTGTCAAATTTCAGTATCCATTCTGGCCCGCAAGTCAAAAAGTTTGCTTACCCCTGGTAAAGACAAACTCTCCTCTTTTATACTATTATTGTCCCAAATTTGGAGAGCGAGTGAACCCGGCGACGACGAAACGTCCGTTCGACGAAATGTCCAGCGGCGAACACGTCGACGAAACGTCCGTTCGACGAACTGCCTTTCGACGAAACGTCCGGTCACGCCTGTATCTGTATTCTCACCCTCTTACTAATGCGACAGTGAATTTCCCGAATACGGGATGAATAAGGGCGGCCCGTCCAAGGCCCGGCCCGGCCCCTCTGTCAAATTTTAGTATCCATTCTGGCCCGCAAGTCAAAAGTTTGCCCACCCCGGGTATAGACAAACTTCTCTCTTTTATACTGTTATTGTCCCAAATTAAACACATTATCAAAAAGTTGCGTATTATTGGCGTTGTGTGTACATGTTTTTCAATTTGTCCTGTTCTTGTGTGTGTATAGACAAACTTTCCTCTCCTGAGTAGGTACTCTGCACCTCACAGTCAACATGAATTGGATGTCTGCCGCCGTCAATGGCAGTCGATGGGTTAAATGAGTGATGAGTACTCTGCACTTCACAGTCTGACATTGTCAATACAATCAATGACAAACTCTCTCATGATTATAATTTTGAGAGCGAGAGATTACCTGGTTGATCGCTTTCAACAGTAAATTCTCTCCCTCATGATTATAATTTTTGAGAGCGAGAGATTACCTGGTTGATCGATTTCAACAGTAAATTCTCTCTCTCATGATTATAATTTTGAGAGCGAGCGAATCCGGCGACGAATTGTCCGTTTGACGAAATATCCGGCGACGAATTGTCTGTTCGACGAACTGTCCGGCGACCAAACGTCCGGGGACGAAGTGTCCGTCGACCAAGTGTCCGTCGACGAAACGTCCGGGTACCGGTGAGCGCACACCTTCACAGCTCATGGACTATATGTATGCTTAATGAGTGAGGAAGAGCATTTCATGAAGCTATTCTTGCGGCAGATTTTTGCTCACGTACACACTGCTCTTGGCAACTTAGACACCTCGGACCCGCACGCTCTTGCAGAGGATGCCGAGGGCTACTTCACGCCGCGGGCCGCACATGAACACATGGCACCGGTGCTTTCGCCCCTGGACTACGAATATAGCCCCAGTGCAAGGTGTGCGAATACCTACCTAGAATGCTGTGGAAGGACAGACAGGAATGCAAACAAGGACAAGGCAGGTGTTTTTAACCACATCCGCTTTGGGGTCAAGGGGAAAGATGTGCTGTGCCGCGAGCCCTGCACATACACGGCAGCGGGAAATGGAAACACCCAACCCCTGTAGTAGCCAGGGCAGCAGGTGATCAGATCCAGCTACTTTTCATGGTAGACACTGTCTCAGATGAGACACCGGCACACAGAGGAGTGTAGTGCCAGTGATAACCGAGGAAGCAGCTGAAGGTTCATCTGATCCAGCACTGCATTCAGCGGACGAGACGCCCATACGGACGTATATTGTAAAGGTTCTGGTGTTGCATTTTGGTCCCCAGCGATTTAAGTGGGAGTTCATTGTTGCGGATGTTGCTTTTACTCTGCTAGGAGCGGACTTTCTTTGTGCACACAATCTGATACTGGACGTTTTGAATGGACGACTAGTAGATGCACAGTGCCTTTATATTTCCATGGTAAAGAGGTGGGGCAATCCAGTTTGTTTTTCTAGCTCACTCATCAGTGACAACTTGTTTTCAAGGTTAGTTAGTACCCCAGACTTACCTGTCCCACTTTCTCCACTGTTTCATGGTGTCCAGCATTGTATTGAGGCCACTGACCCTCCCATGCACGCTCACGTCTGCAGTCTTGAACCGAGTAAATTTGCTCTTACTGAAGCTGAGTTTTAGAACATAGAGCAGTTAGGAATTGTTTAGTGCTCTAATAGTCCCTGGTCGTTCCCCCTGCACATTGTTCCCAAACATGACATGGGGTTGAGATCGTGCGGGGATTATCATAGCCTTAATGATGTCACTACGCCTGATTATGCCGCGTGGGCAGGATTTTTCATCACACCTTGCTGGTCGTGTTGTATTCTTTAAGGTGGATTTGGTGTGGGGCTATCACCAAGTGCCCGTCCATCCCGCAGACATCGCCTAAACTGGTAACAGAGTTTTTGAGGATGGTGGCGTATTACCACTGTTTTATTCAACATGCGGCGCACGCTCTATGACCCGCTTAAAGGTACGTCGTACGATCGGGATAGACACGGACATCAGACACGTCGTGGGTCAATCCAACGTGGTGGCCAACTGCTTGTCTAGAGCACTTGCTGGTGCTGTACAACTCATCTTATATTATACCGCCATGGCATCGAATCAGGACCAGGCTGATAGCGTACGTGTGCTTAAATCTTCAGACTCTGAAGACTCAGAGTCTGAAGATTTAAGCACATGTACGCTGCCCGTGTCACCAATTGAAACCATCTAGATTCTAGATGGTTTCAATTGGTGACACTAGCATGGGTTTTGTGGTGTGACGTTTCCACCGGGAGCGCTCGCACTTTGGTTCTTGCATGCTTGGGGCGTAGGGTATTTGACACACTCCATGGACTTTCACAACCCGGTCGAAAGCCATCAGCTCGATTGGTGGTGCAGAAATTCGTGTGGCAGGGCCTCAAGAAGAATGTTCTAGCATGGGCCTAGAGCTGTGTCACTTGCCAGCATGCGAAGTTACAGTGTCGCACCAACGCGCCCCTTGAATCCTTCTGCGTTCCTGAGAGGCATTTTTGACCATGTCAATGTAGACTTGGTTGGGCCACTTCCCACCTTGCACTACTCGTGGGCCCGAGGCTGTTCCATTGTCTTCCACGGCTACAGTGGATGTGGCCAGCAGCTTGGGAGTCAAACCGCATAAGCGCATACCACTCGCAGCCTGTGCAAATGCTTTCATCGCTCCACGAAAGGCTCCCTTTGTGGAAACTTGGTGGATGGGAACTGGGTGGATAGGCTTCCATGGGTGCTCCTGGCCATTAGGTGTACACCCAAAGAGGATCTACAGTCATCAACCGCGGAATTGGTCTACGGGCGGGTTTCGTGCGTGGCAGCAGATTTTGTTTCCACTGCTACTGCCTCCGTCAGATGGCTGACCTGTTGAAATCAACCAGTAGGTTTGCACTGGTCCCAGCCTCACAACACTGTAGACCTGCGGCCTGCGTCCCTCCGTCCTCACGTTTGTTTTCCTGCGCCATGACGCGCATTGCGGTCATTTACGGCCATCATATCACAGGCCTTATAGGATTTAGAACCCAGCGGTAAATGCATGGTGTTAGATATTGGGGGCCGGACGGAATCGTTTTTTCTGTATCGTTCATTAGCAAATAATTCACCTAGTAGGAACCTTGTTAATGTTCATGTGTTCCGCCATGTCGATAAGGGGAAACACGCTGAAGGAAGACTCTTCCTCTCTGCAGATTCACGCGGGATGTTGCGAGTTTCTGTGTTGTACAAAAAAATGTCTGGCACTCTTTTCTCCCCGCAGTACAATCACCCTATTATTACTACCACATTACATGTTTATGCGCCTATACAGAAATACAAGTACACTGGTACAAATATCAATAAGTGTATTTATTAAATATTACAGTTATAAGCAAATGAAAAAACTGTAATGTATTAATATCTAAATATAATCTCTATATTTAATAAAATGTAAGTACTAAAAAAAAGGTTAATGGGAGTTTGAGTCCAAGTCCTTGAAGGCAAGCCCCCTTTCAGCAAGGGACACCTTCTTGTTTGGGATGAAAGAGAGGTCACGTAACAAAGCGACCTGAAAAACACCATTGTCTGTTATAAATGAATCAGTCAAAACATAGGCTTTGTTCTTGTTTTTTTTAAGGATGAGGATGGTTGAACTTGTTGAATAAGGCTGGCTTTACCAGGAAGCCAGACAGCAGCATTCCCACACATGATGATGATCCAGACGTTCACATTCTTTGAATGTGATCTGTGTGAACCTTTGCACTATCCTTTCATTTTTTATAAAAATTGTCCAGGAAGGTTTCCTCTTTCAAAGAACTTGCCGCTGCCAGGGCCGGGTCGCAGGGTAGAACTAGCTCACTACGCGGCCGTTTCGCCGACCGACGCCACCGGCATGCGCCGCCGGATTGCCAGCTGACGCCGCTGGCGTGCGCCGACAGATTGCCAGCCAATGCCGCCGGATTGCTGGCATGCGCCGCCGGACTGCCGGCCAACCGGCCGGGAAATTAAACTTCCACTTCGTTCCTCTGCGCTGTTCAATCGTCAATTCCACGTTGCTCTGCTGCGGCGTCCTGCCATCCTTTTCTGCAAGTTTATACAGTCATACCTCTACTTAGGAAATTAATTAGTTCCAGAACTTTTTTTTGTAACTTGAAAATTTCATTAGTAGAGGTCTATTGTATGGCTCATCTCACTTTCTGAACCGCTTTATCCTCATTAGGGTTGTGGGGGGTGCTGGAGCCAATCCCAGCTGTCTGCGGGCCAGAGGCGGGGGACACCCTGAATTGGTGGCCAGCCGATCGCAGGGGACAAGGAGACGGACAACCATGCACACTCACACCCATACCCATACCTAGGGGAAATTTAAAGTGTCCAATCAGTCTACCATTGTTGGAATAATGATTCAAACCTTTTAAATCATTATTAGTAATATTTAATTAAAAAAGGAAAAACATCTTTCAACAAATTCTGCTTACAACTTCGAAGGAGATGCCTTGTGACGCCGTCTCAGTCCACAGTGCATTCTGACGAGCGGCATACTCTTCGGTCCATTTAGCGGCACATAACCAAAACATTCAAAGGTAATCTGATTTAAACAATTGCATACGCAAAAACAACTGTCTCAACTGTTTTGAACAATTGTATAAGCTCAACCGAATAACATCATGAAGGTTATAAAAACACTGTCACAACAATCTGTTTTTATCGGAACACCTGCGTAAGAATTTGCACAATAAGCAAAACAACGGCATTATTATTTGCACCAGTAAGCATAATAATTTCTTTATAAGGTAAACAAAGCAAAGCAGTTTAATGTAAACAAAGCAGTATTTTCAAATCTGATGCTGGAGTCTTCGTCATAACATTTGGTAGAAGTGTCCGTAACGCCGTGACCTCTTTTCCTTCGCCCTTGAGGCAGGAAAAAAGTCCATCTTCCCATGACTTGATTTATAGCCTTACTACTTATTGAAAAATGCTTACAACACATAGAATATTCCATAATAATTCTAACATTCCCTCCTTTTACTATATGTTTGTTATTCATTTTATGACAAATTCAAAAGAGACAGGGATATCTCCGTTGGCTGTTTTAATTTTACCCGCTTAGGCTCTACTCGTTCGGCAGGTCTGAAAAGCAGAAAATAAGATCATTTTCGCATTATCCATCGGAATTACCATGCTCCTGGAATTCACTGTTAGTGTCAGCACGTTTCATCAGTAGGGGATATAATTCATGCAATTTAGAATTTGTAGGGGCAATCGCAGTGGTTATAAGTCGGCTCATCAAAGATCTTAAGCAGGGAATAATACAACACCCACATAATGTCAAAATCGTAGCAAAAAGGGCTAATAATTAGGCCAAATCATTATTAGTGAGGCCACAAATCTGTCAGCGGACATTATTCTACTCCAGGATGCTTTTTCATCTTGCGGTTTAGGGTCTGCAGGCCATCGTTGGCCCTGGTGTGGGACCCAGTGGGGGGCGTGTTGTTGAGTGCAACATTTTCAAACGTTGCATACGCCCCCTGCTCCTTCAAGAAGCATTTCAACCGCTGCACGATCCTGGAACGCCATCAGACTAGTGGCTGCCAGTTGTTCCTTTATCGCCACAAATCCCTGTTCAGTATAATTTCCAAGTTTTTGGACATTGTAGTGCAGGTAATTTATCCAATCAACATTTTTGTTTGGAGTAATTAAAAGAAAAATATACTCCCAACCTGCTGCGATCTGATTAGCCAACTTATACTCATCTGGTACGCCTCGTGGATGCCAATCGCATCAATGCATGTCGGATCACCCTCTCCGATCGACGCCGTCGCGAGGGGCCCGCCATCATACCGGATTTCTGTGCAGCCAATTGTATCTCCTCTACTGTAGATGGAAAAACAGACACTGGTAATAGCAGTGAGACCAAGGCACAAAGTCCTGCTGTCATTTTGGCAGGAGTCGTATAATTTGTTTTGACCCCACCACCACCATAGGTCAGAACGTGGAATCAGGGGTGCAGTCTGTTTTAGGACGTGGGCACACCACGTCACATTTATCGCTCCCAGTGCCGGACCGTGCCCTGTGAGGACTAAGCAGGTAAAATGATTAAACGCGACATGTGTTGAAAAGTTAGGCTTGTCCTTTGCTGCCGTTGTAACTGGATAGACATTATTCCATTTCATACATTTTGGGCTTACATCTTCTTTTGTCATTATCTCCTTTACACAATCAGGGGTAATTTGCGCGGGTACTACTCTTAAGAGAGGTCGGCCCCCCATACATGTTATACAGGTTTGATACAGGTTTGATTTATAATAGCTGCATTTTCCATCAACAATAACCAATTATTTCTTACCGCCTCCCGTTTGGGAACTCCCCGTTGCAAAAATGAATTCTCTGGTCATCTCAGATTTTAATTTTACTATGGCGGATCTGAATTATGATTTGTAATGCCCCCACCGTATGGGTTAATTTTATCGAAGGCCTGATGGGTTTTTTTCGCACGCGTGTGTCATCCAAGCTTGCCAATCTAGACCAGTTTCTGCAACAAGGTTTCCCCAATCTGTTTTAGGACTGTTATGTACCACACATATTCTATAAAATCCATGTGTATCCTTTGAAATGGATATGTAGCTTTTGTAGCTTGACATAAGGGGGAATCGCCCGTGTTTTTGCCATATATCTGCAAATAGATTGAATATATAACCTCCCCCTTTTTTGAGGCATGAAATTTACCATGACTCAAAATGGCAGCCCTCCCAGATAAGTCTTTTGTTTTTGTTTAGTCCCCCAGGTTCCCAAAATTTCCCATTGCAGAAATCAAAAATTTCATTTGGCGAAATTCTTTTCTTTTTTGTTTCTGTCCTACTCTGCCACCGCCGTCCTCGAAAGGCTTATCAGCGATTTCAGAAATATTCCACCTTGATATTAGAATATTGATATATCTTGGTGGCTAGCCAATTGAAACACAAAAGACAGACACTCATCCACGCTCGCACTCATAATCAAGGAATTTAGAGTGCTCCCCCAATCATCAAGATTGATGCCTGAAGAAACTAGATAATTAATGTATTAGATTCACATGCCACATATCTAAAAATAGAAATTTGTTCAATTGCCACCGCCCCTTACCCCAGTCAGCCAGCATGTAGACTGCCATGCGAGTGGCTGTGATTAACTATTCGCCAATAATGCAATAACGGAAAAGTTGTGACACATTGAAACACACACACACCCCCTTTTTGTATTTTAACCGTTTGTAAAAACTTTATCTCCATGTTCTGGATTAAGTTACACCCCCTTTCAATGTTATCGAATTTTGCCCATTCTAGTCAACCCATCTACTTAAAGCATTTCTCCAAGGTTGATATTTTATAATTTGGAGATGTTATTTTTAAAACATAGACATTATTTCACTTGTTTCACACCATGGAAGGCCCTACCAGACTTTGTTGTAGATATTCCCCTTTATCTAAGCTTGTTATTGCCAATCGTTATCACCGTAACATTTAGGTGTATTAACCCCATAATTGCAATGCAGTAAGTTTTGGCTAAATTCTTAATGTGTATGCCCCTAAAGCAATAGACAGTAATAACGTCCCAATAGTCATCAATATGACCTATACCAAAGCATACGCCCCCTTCAGGTCAAACAAGGAACGCGTTTTGTGCACTTAAAGGCGCTCCATGTTTCTTCTAGGGAAACTATGCCTATCCTTAACCAATTATCTTATCTACCCCAGCCAGGTTCAATTTACCTAACAATTTGGATGAATGCCATGAAATTTCTCATGCCATTTCTGCATTGTTAAATTCATGTCTGATTCCTTTAACAACCAAATAACTCTTAGTACCTAAAACATAATTTGTAAATCACCCCATACTATGTTTACTTAAGATAAGAGCCATTTCTTATAGCTCCCTGTTACCACAAGAAAAATCTACAATAATTAAATTAGAGAAATCCACCTTTTACTAGGCATTTCCTAATTACAATTTTCAATCCTTAATAAAGGACCCACAAATTGTAACCAATATGCCATAATATTGTAAAAAATCCATTCATTTTTCTTTAACCAGCCAACCATTCAAAAACAGTAATAATATCGTTTTATCCTCCAAAACTAGCTCTCTTCAATTAAGAGCCCTTTGAACTTCACAAAACAAAAAATAAAATAATAATAATAGTATTATTCCCAATTCCAAAGCTTTCCCCAAATCAATCTTTGCCAAACAGATTTTCTATCACCTCGAAAGACATTGACCTTCATGCTCGCTGCAGAAGCAGCATCCTTATCTTTTGTTTACAAATTCCAAAATGCTCTCTTTTCTTTGTGCCCAATGCTTCGCCTCCTGTGAGCAATTATTTTTTTTGAGAAGACTAAATTAATAAACTAAATTAATTACTCTCCCGATATCCAACTATATCATCATATCATCATAGTTTGCCAAGACCCCATAATCACAATACGCTGCAAGCACAACTATAACATAGCAAAACCCATTTCTGCCCTCAAGTTTGCTTCAGCACCCCCAAGGCCAATTATTTTAATATTCAGCCGCACCAAAAGAGAGCGCTCCCCCCGCAATCAAAGCATTATTCGGCAAGTTTAGAGTCTGACCAAAACGCAGTTTTGGCAACCCCGCTAAACATTTAATTGGCTGTTTTGTATTTCTGTTAACCAAAATATTCCCGCTAGCAGACGGGAACGAAACCAGGATAAGCCACAATAAGCCATTTCATTCCAGTACATTGACAGTACATTTAGTTACTATTAACAAGTATGCCTAGCACTTTGAAATAACCATTTTAATTGCCATTTTACAACTTTCAGCATCACACAAAAAAATCCAATTGAATTCATTCCCAAAGAATGTGATCTCTGGTTTAAAATTAACTCAACATCCTCATGTTCAAAATCCTCATTCAAATCATTTTGAGAAGGCCTGCCTTGTTTTTAGAGACATTTTTGTCCAGGCAATCACGCGATATATGTAATATATATAAGTATAATTTGAATGAGCATGCAACAAATTTTTTAGCTGCTCCTGATAAAGGCTGCCCACCGCGTGGTCTTCAGCGAGGCCGCTGTTGGCCTTAAAACAAGCCGTCATCCTGATTTGATATTCTGCAAAAGGCTCACCATCCCTCTGCTTAGCTCTGCTGATCACGGTATAATTAACTTTTGTTTTAAACTTCCCCGTAACCCGATCAATCAGTTCATGCACTCTCAAATTCAAATTACGACCGTCATGACACAACGGGCCACCATCAGCTTTTGGATTCGAACATCCAAATTTAGTAGGAGCCTGCTCCTTGCCCACATTAGTATTAGCAACTTCGATCATGGGATATTGTTCAATAAACACATCACTCATTGGCGGCGCCCCAGGCTGGGGAGATAGCGTTTTCTCCCCATGTCCCCCACGGGCCCTCCCGACCTGGTCATATTTGTCGGAGGGGGCCCTCCTTTTTAACAACAACAACAACACACTTCTTCCCCACCGGGCCAGTCTCCCCGTCCTCTTTTCTGTGGAATAACACAGCCTCTGTGTTTCCAGTCCCACCGTTAACTGATTTAACCCATGTATCATAAACCAATAATAGGTATCATTATATCCCTCCTGTTCCATTTTGTTAAGATTTCCCCCATGCTTAGCACGTATTTTATCCTGCAGTATCAATATCTTATGCATATTAAGCTGGCCAGCAAATCCATATTTATTTATCCATAAGTTTAGGTGTTTAACCCTTGTAGCGCTTTGATTTTCAACAATCCAATCTGTACACGGCAGACGTCAATAGCCGCGTTACTGTTTGCACCACCCATTTTTGGAGTGGATTTGTGTGTATCCCCGTAGTACCTTTTTTTCTTTTTAGGTTTTTTTTAACAACTACACACACACCCAAACACCGTCGATGTTTATAGACCACAACGTGTCTACCTGCTAGTGACTAGTATTCGCAGGGTTTTAAAATCGCCATCCCCAGGATGCGAGCCTTACTTCTCAAAATAAGGCCTTCGCGTGTGATGCCCTTCGCGCATTCGGATCCCGTCAACAATATGCAGCCATCACACGCGGACTCGGCAGAAATGTCGAAAGATGCTTACCCAGAGGATAGTCGTCAACCGATTAGAAAACAGGCGCTGCTGAGAAATAGTCCAGCCTGGAAAAGGGATTCTCGCCGTGCACGGTCACTCCAGATATTAAACTGCAGCGTCTGGATTCCTTATCGGTGTGTTGACCCCGGCTACTCGAAGGACCAAATGTTGGAATAATGATTCAAACCTTTTAAATCATTATTAGTAAGATTTAATTAAAAAAGGAAAAACATCTTTCAACAAATTCTGCTTACAACTTCGAAGGAGATGCCTTGTGACGCCGTCTCAGTCCACAGTGCATTCTGACGAGCGGCATACTCTTCGGTCCATTTAGCGGCACATAACCAAAACATTCAAAGGTAATCTGATTTAAACAATTGCATACGCAAAAACAACTGTCTCAACTGTTTTGAACAATTGTATAAGCTCAACCGAATAACATCATGAAGGTTATAAAAACACTGTCACAACAATCTGTTTTTATCGGAACACCTGCGTAAGAATTTGCACAATAAGCAAAACAACGGCATTATTATTTGCACCAGTAAGCATAATAATTTCTTTATAAGGTAAACAAAGCAAAGCAGTTTAATGTAAACAAAGCAGTATTTTCAAATCTGATGCTGGAGTCTTCGTCATAACATTTGGTAGAAGTGTCCGTAACGCCGTGACCTCTTTTCCTTCGCCCTTGAGGCAGGAAAAAAGTCCATCTTCCCATGACTTGATTTATAGCCTTACTACTTATTGAAAAATGCTTACAACACATATAGAATATTCCATAATAATTCTAACAACCATGAATGTTTTTGGAATGTGGGAGGAACCCGGAGTACCCGGGGGAAACCCACGCAGGCCCGAGGAGAACATGCAAACTCTACACAGGTTGGACATGACCTGGATTTGAACCCAGGACCGCAGATCTGTGAGACTGACGCGCTAACCACTTACTCCACCGGGCCGCCCTACTTTATATGTAAATTCCCTAATTCGTTACACGGTCCTTACACAACTACTTAACTAACTAAACCCTTTAAAATTGGTCAAAGTGTCCCAATTTGGTATGAAAACTCTTCTTTTTAATAAAATTTGTAATAAAATAATTTTATTTATTGCCTTTTATTTTAAAAATGGAGGGCTCAACGTAGGAACCGTTTAACGTGCATAGTGTATTTAGAGACGAGCCCATTTAGTACGCACACGCCCAGATGTTAATGTGTTTGTGTTGTCGAGTGAGTTTTTGCTGTTTTATTTTCTTTAATAAAGAATATAAAGAATATGTGAATTTGCTTTGTCTTCTTTAATAGTGGTTAAGGTTAGACGAACTGTCCGGCGACGAATTGTCCGGTCGACGAAGTGTCCGGTCGACAAACTGTCCGGCGACCAAACGTCCGTTCGACCAAACGTCCGGGGACGAAGTGTCCGTCGACGAAATGTCCGGGTACCAAATTTTCAATGTATTTTATTTTTGTAATAGAATAATCATAACATGTAAATTATATATACAGTGAAACCTTTACTTCCAGAATTAATTGGTTCTAGAATTTCAGTCGTAACTTGGATTTTTTAAAACTAGAGCAGTATTTTATATGTAAATTATTTAATTTGTTTCGCAGTCCTTAGATAATGTACCATCCGAACCCTTTAAAAATGATCAAACTATTCCTATTTTATATGAAAGATGTGAGGGAGACACAAAACTGAGTGAAAATGATAAGAAATTAATTTATTAATGGATTAAAATGGAGCTGGAGCCTATCCCAGCTAACTACGGGCACCAGGCGGTGGACACCCTGAATGGTGGCCAGCCAATCGCAGGGCACAAGGAGACAGACAACTATTCACACTCGCACTCATTTGTAGGGGCAATTTATAGTTTTTAACCAGCCTACCCTGCATGTTTTTGGTATGGGGAGGAAACCGAAGTACCTGGAGAGAACCCACGCAAGAGAACATGCAAACTCAGAGCTTCCGACCTCCGTCGACCCCATTTCTGGAGTACATATTTACTGAGTGAATGCGATTCACGCAAAATCCATATAAAAAAATAAGCGAGGACAATTTAAATCAAACTTTTATTTTCGTTGTTTTTACATAATATGAAATATTGTGTTTTTGCAAATTATTGAAAAAGCACAGCATAATGAAAATAAGTTGATCTATGTGTTTGGGTCCTTCTACGTGTATTTTACAGTCAGTAATTCCAACATGTGTCACGCTGTAGTCGCACTTGCATGTTCTGCAACACGCAAATGTCGGTCCTTTTGGAGACGATTTCAACATAGGATATTTCGTCAAATACGAACCAATAAACTTCTGCGAGTGTCTGGGTTTCTTATTAGAAGTTTCATCCCAATTGCCATCCATTTTGCACTTAACCCGTATTGATAAGACTTACCAGTGCTGTGTACTCTGACCTCCTTTAGAACAACCCCAGAAATGATAGGATTTGTTTCAAAACAAAAGACTGGTAGTTTAGTCAGCCTTAGTAATACTTGGTTCCAGTGGTGTGCCGTCAGGGCCTTCAAGGCCTTCTCTGCTGGCCTAAGAAATATCTGAATCACAGACTGATGTTAATTATATTTTCTCCATGAATACTTATTAAATAATTCCAAATTGTCTGTTAGCTTCCTTTCATTGCTTTTCCCCCTGGTTGCACTGCTTCCAGATGTGTGTTTTCATATTGAAGCATTTAACCAATCACATTTCAGCCATTATTTGTAGCCAGGGTCAGAAATCTGCCCCAAGGCCTTCACAATCAGTTCTGCAGGCTCTGCTGCATTAAACAAGCGTCGATAAGACTGTTGCTTGAACATATCAGAATTAAATTTGGTGACACCAAGGCCTTCTCGCAGGCGTAGGGATACGTCATTGCCTTCTCGCAGGCCTAGGGATACGTCATCGCTTTCACCAACTATGATTGGCTAGTGATAGAGTGGACTAGCCAGAGCTACCAAACTGGAGCGAGCTGCACAAGCAAATACATTGTTGTGTTGATTTAATAGCGGTTTTGTCAACCCCCAATGGCTGAAGGAGAAGAAATGGATTTGTTTGCAGATTTACTGTCAAAGCCTTTTTCAAGACGGACTTTTCAAGAAAAGAAAGCTGGACATCATTAAGTAAGGTCGGGCAACTCCAAAGCAAGCAAGCCTGTCACAACCGGAAACGAACATTTTCAGCACTAAATCGAATAAATACGTATGCCAGAAATACGACAGGACAGGCTCGACTTTCAGCATTAGCTTCGGTGGCGATAGAAAAGGAGGAAATAAAGGAGGGTGGAAATTGTGCACAGTTAAAAAGGATTTTTGGTGAGTAAATTATGGCTATATTCCTTAATAATATTTCAATTGTATGAGGTTATTATTGATGATTTTTTATGTGTCGCAGCTGTAGCTGCAGTAGAGGTTTTATAGCCATAAAATAGTTTTTGAGGGTTGGATTGATTCCGATAGCTGAAGGCGTCACAAGAAAATTCACGGACCGCCACTGCTTAGTTCCCTTGTGAAAAAAAATGAAAACGAAAATGTTAAAGTGATAGAAGCTACCTATGCTATCGATTCCGAATCGATTGCCACGCTGAAGTCACACAAGACGATTCATTCGTCAGAACTTGGAACTCAGATGATTCACAATGCACTTGTGTTACCGAATTCTTCCGGTTTACGGTGCAGTTGAATCAAGATGGCGCAAGCCGTAGTGAATTTCGAGGGATTTAAATTGAAAATCTGCTACTTTTCCGAAATGGTTGGTTGAAAAAAAAATTAAGTGTAAATTTTTGGGGATTTCTGGAGTTACAGGAGGTTGTTTGGAGTCCCGGGGTTTGCGTTGCATTTCTGGAGAAACTCCTGAAATTCCGGAGTAGTTGGTAGCCCTGCAAACTCCACACAGTGGAGCCAGGCCGATGCGCTAACTCCTAAAATAATATAGTACATAATTAATTTGCACACACAAAAGCTGTACGTCTATGTACACGTTATACTTGAAATGATATAATACTGTAATTCAGTCAGCAGTCTTTGCAGAACTTATTAACCCTAAGTTTCCTTAGAACAGGGGTGTTCAAACTTTTTTAGTCCAAGATCTACTTTTCAAGGAGTTAACCTTCCACGATCTACCTTTTTTACAGGCCACCGACAAAGCTCCGCAATTATTAGGGGTAGGGAACAGAGGTGAAATCCACTTTCAATCAATGCTAAAGCTTACTGCGGACATGCCTAATTCATAAGAGCTTAGGTAAGGAAATTGACAGAGCGGAGGGATCACAATGTTATTGTTGTGGTGATCTAACAATAGTTCCTTGGTGATCTACCGGTAGATCGCGATCTACGTAATGTCCACCCCTGCCCTAGAGCATGGTATAACATAATCAAATTTGTTTTAGGAACTGTAATAAAGGTCACCTGAACACATATCTTTCAGACTTACACAGGATCAGTCCTGGTGGCAGTAAACCCCTACCAATTTTTCCCGATATATTCAAATGACCAGGTGAGGCTAAAGTCCATGCATTTAATTACATTCATTTTTATACCATCTTTTTCATCTCTTCATTGTACTTTCCTTTAGGTAAGACTTTATCATGGTAAAAAACTTGGGCAACTCCCTCCACATATTTTTGCCCTGGCTGAATCTTGCTACTTCAACATGAAACGTTATTTTAGGAACCAATGCTGCATCATCAGGTTGGATTATTTTTCCTTAAGAAAACTCTGATTGCAGGACCAATGAAACCAGCCAATGTATGTTTTAAATAGTGTTTCTTTGTCCAAGTGGAGAGTCTGGAGCGGGCAAGACTGAAAGCACAAAGTTGATCGTGCAGTACTTGGCAGCAATTAGTGGTGAGCGCTCTGAACAACAGATTGAAAAACAGATCTTGGAGTCCAACCCTATATTAGAAGGTACAGCGCCATCATTGATGGTTCACAAAAATTATAAATAGTTGCGAATGTTTAGGCTTCTTTTGTAAATCAAAACTTTTTAAGGCTTTGGAAATGCTAAGACCATCAGGAATGACAACTCCAGTCGTTTTGGAAAATATCTGGAGATTATTTTCAATGATGCTGGAGCAATTGAGGGTGCTCGTGTTGAGCAATACCTGTTGGAGAAATCTCGTGTCTGCCATCAGGTGAGTGAACTACCTTACTAAGCAGCATTTTATACATTTACAGGGTCAGCTTTGACATCAGTTCAATGAGCTAACTGCTTTAAATACACAATCAATCGTATACAAATGTACATTTAGTGTTATAATGTCTCAGGTATGAATTGTGAGTGAAAGGTGTGTGTGATCTCAAACCTGCGAGTCACAGAATAGTTAAGAATGGCTTTGGAGGAATTAAGGAGATTTCCTGATGTGTGGCTGTGTTGATTCTTCTCAAATGAATCTTGGGGGGGTGTCAGTGTGGATGATGGTTAGTGAGCAAGTTGAAACATCATGGCTTTAAGGCTACATCAGGTCAATTTTGATTTATTATGTTCCATTTATTTGAATTTTTTTAACAGTAACTCTTTTTTTCTTACATGAAATTGTGAAAAAAAGAAAAATTGCACATAGTACACATTTAGATGATTTTTTTTTAGTAATGGCTCTAATGCCTGTGTTTACAAATATTTTCAGGGACAGTAACATGCATTGAATAATTCAACAATCTGTAGATTGTCTTCACTACATTTTCGTCTTGTGGATTCTTCACTGTTGTACCCTGAAAAGATGCGAAGGGAATACACAGTTTGAGTCACTGTACATGTTCTGATGCTATTCTAAAAAATTTAACCTTATCTGTGAGCAATATTAACAATTATTTTCACAACTTCAGGCCAAGGAGGAACGAAACTACCATATTTTTTACTGCATGCTGGCTGGAATCACAGCAGAAGAGAAGAAACATCTCGGTCTCCAAGATGCGAATGGCTATAAATTCCTTATCAAGGTAGGATAGTGTAAACTGACAACATTTGCTTTAGAATTGATTGTACTGTTTCTTGTAAAACGTTTAATCTTTTTTCTTTACAGTCCGGCACTATGTTCATAGATATAGATGTAGAAAAATATATTGTATTGGGAATCACTCACTTAAAACAGTTGCTTTCTAAAACATGTAGTAACTAATAGTACAGTCATCCTTTGCCACTTCGCGGCTTCAGTGAATCGTAGTATTTTTCATGTGTCCAAAACAATAAGCGTTCATAAAAAGTCTAAATTTGCGCTGAAACTGGCAAACAGGGGGTAGGCACCGCCCTTTCAACTCAAAGAAGAAAGATGAGTAAGAAAACCCCGCGCTGAAGAATATGGCGAGCGAGCTCATTCCAGCTTTGTTTTGGATTGATGACAACATCGTCAAAGCCATCGAATTTGGCAATCGTCTTGATGGTGTCATAACCTTGTATAAAACATTTATACAAAAAAGAAACAGCAGTCACAACTCCCACTCACATCGTGTTCTTTGTGTGCCGAAAACCTCCAGCATAAGCTCGTTCTGCTGCCACCTATGCCACCTCCTGAAGATTCCATCGATGATCCAATGCCTGGAATTTGACAAAAAGGCATTGACTTAGAATGACGCTCTCAATAACCTGTGCAGTGTGTGTGGCTTTATATAGCCCGATACAGCTTAGGGTTTTTTTTGTGTGTTTGAAAGTGTTATATATAAATGAAGTCAGGTTGATCTCCTGTCTTGTAAATGTATACAATAAAATTCTTACAAGAGGTGGTTGGAGTGCGTGAATAGCTTGAAGCTTTTGCCTTTTATTGTATTTGCAGTGTTGAGCTTAACGTATTGTATTGTTCAATGTGTTAAAGTGATGCATCATATACAAAGTAGGATTTCTCCGCTCCTGAAAAAATGGAATTATTAACCTTTTGTGAATAGACGATGCAAGCATCGAGTTGTTTGCTTGCCAGTAAAGGCCAAAATAGTTGGGCTGAAACACTAACAGTTAATCAATATTAAATTAGGATTGTATATATGCAAATAATTAACAAACAATATTATTGTATGCTGCATAGAGTGCTATGAAACGCAAAGGTTTCAGTTCTTTAAAGCAATTTTGATATCTAGCAGACGAGAGCGAGGTACGATTTGTATAACGATTCACAGGTTGCGATTCGATAAATTGGAAAAGCCATTCCCCTGCTATCCCTCCCTATCAAATCACAAAAAAACTGTTAGTAACCACAATTCTGGCAAACCTGAGTCCAACTAAAATGGCCACACACACCTGGTTGCCAACATCTTTATTGAAACAAGAAATCACTTAAAAAGGAACTGTTGGACAAAGTGTAGTAATCTACAAAATCCTAAGAAACAAAAGATCATGCCACGATCCAAATTATTTATGAAAGAAATGAGAATAAAAATATTGAAATTTGTAAGTGTGGAAAAGAATAGAAAGGGATTTCCTAGGTTATAGTGCTCTTGCGAAGCACTGTAAGAGAGCCATTATCAAGAAATGGAGAAAACTGGGAATACAGTAATCCCTCAAATATCGTGGATATTGTAAACCAGACATGGCTGTGATAATAAAAAAAACGCGAAGTAGGATGACCCCTATTGTTACTACAATATTATTTTTTTGAACTTTGTTTTCCAGAAGAAAAAAATTGCGATGTAGTGAAGCAGCAAAAGTTGAAGCCACAAAGTGAAGAAAGATTACAGTAGTGGCAAACTTTCCATTGAGTGGTCAACCAACAGAGATTACTCCAAGAGTCTGACGATAACACAGGTTAAAAAAGAATCTAGAAAACATACAGAAAGAAATGCAGGCCTTTTTAACCTCAGCTAAGGTCGTTGTTCATGACACCACAAGACATTGGCCCAAAGTGGCATCCCAGGGTGCGATGAGCAAATCACTCCAATCACAAAAGAAAAAAAAGGCTCCTCTCACATTGGCCATAATAAACTTCAAGACTTTTGGAGAATCACTCTGTAGACTGATGAGTCAAAATTTAAACCGCATACATCTAACATAAAAAAGGTACATTATTTGAGACCATAGTGTTAGCAATGTGATGATCTGGAGCTGCTGTGTTTCCTCAGGACGTGGACAACAAAGAAAAATTAATTCTGCTGTTTATCAGAAGATCCTGAAGAAGAATGTCTGGCCATCAGTTTTTACCTTGATCTCAAGTGCTTTTAGACCATGCAGCAGGAAATTAAATCAAAACACACCAGCAAGTCTACCTCAAATTGTCTTATACATCTTTTAAATATTTTTGAGGCGGACAACCATGTACAGAAAATGCACACTTTACAGTTTAGATTACAGTCAAATGTAAATGGAACGGTTTTCATATTTTAATGGCTTAATTTATTTTTACAGTTTGACAATGGCTGAGTTCTATTTTTAGTGAAGTGAGAAATGTAAGGTGTGGCATAGGACGTCAGAATGGACTAAAATGTGTAAAATTCGACAACCCTGGGTTTATGTTTAAAGAGTTTTGAGTCCCAAATAGCCTCCAAGTCTGGAATGATACGCTTTCCATTTAAAGACTAAATTTATGATTTTACAGGGTGAGTGCATGACATGTGAGGGGAGGGATGATGCTGAGGACTTCAAGCGAATTCGATCTGCCATGAAAATTCTGACGTTCTCGGATCAACAGTGTTACGAAATTTTCAAGCTGCTTGCAGCAATACTACACCTTGGAAACGTCTACTTTGAAGGTAAGTGTCATTTTAAAAATCTGATTTTCCAATAAATATGCATTCTCGAATCAAAGACATGAACCTATCAACTTCATATTATGTAAATTCAGGATGTTCCCGAACTGATGACGTTATTAGAAATTGACTTGATCATGTCATTTTAAAAGGTTAAAATTGGGTGAAGAAGATCAGGTTTGTAATTCACGGCAATCAATCACCAATCCATTTTGACTGGGAGGCAGCGATCGAATGATTGCCCACCCCACTCTGGTCAAATTGGATTGGACGTCTATAAACGTAAAAAGCAAAAAAAAAAAACCTGAATCGGTGGCCATCCGATCGCAGGGCACAAGGAGACGGACAACCATGCACACTCACACCGATACCTAGGGGCAATTTAGAGTGTCCAATCAGCCTACCATGCATGTTTATGGAATGTGGGAGGATACCGGAGTTCCCAGAGGAAACCCACACAGGCCCGTGGAGAACATGCAAACTCCACACAGGTGGGACGTGACATGCAATTTGAGATACGAGTAAAATTTCGAGCAAATATTTATCTTGAGATACGAGTAAAATTTTGAGCAAATATTTATCTTGAGATACGAGTAAAATTTTGAGCAAATATCTTTTGATACAAGTAAAATTTCGAGCAAATATTTAACTTGAGATACGAGTAAAATTTCGAGCAAATATTTATCTTGAGATACGAGTCAAATTTTGATATATGAGCATACAGCGGACGCAAGAGGCTGCTCATAAGAACATCATGGGCACTGTCTTTCTGGTCGCAACTCCCTCGTGTAATGTCTCTACGAGCACTGGGTGGGGCGTTGCATATTTTCAGTGTTTTTTTTCCGTTAGTGAGTGCGAATGGCAGAGCCTGTTCTCTAATACGAGAGGACTACTTCTTCCCGGGCAACTTGGCAAATGGATGTGCGTTATCTTATTGTGAGGACATTTGTGTGCATCATTTTCGGAATATTTTGAAGGGAAGACAAAAGCAAACAACCCTCGATAGGTTGCACCTGAAAGTCACGGTGCAGGCAGGCCAAATAATGCCAAGCCGGGAGAAGAAAGGTATAAAATTTTAAAACAAAATTAGGAATACGTTTAGTGTATGGTTAGATTAAACTTATTTTTGAGTGTCTGCATCGTAATCCAAGGTCATTTAAATTTGTTTATGTTATGTTACGAGCGCGTTGCTGTGCAAAAAGTCTCTCCCCCCTCTCGCTCTCTCCCCGCTTTCTCTCTGTCCCTCTCTCTCTCTCTCTCCCCTCCGTGAAATACGGTGTGTGTGCGTGCGTGCGTGCGTGCATACATATTTTCACGACTATTCGGTGCATTGTATTTTAAGGCGCAGTGTCAGTAACGAGTGCTATTTCTGTATTTTAGACACACAAAACACGCACCGTTTCATTACACGCATATATATTATATTTTATATATGGATGAACATCGAAACGCAATAGCGCTGGCTACCGGAAGCAGCCTATTTCCGGGTTCCGGTGCGCAGTGACTGCTGGGAAATATAGTTCTTGCACGCTACACCCACACGCTAAAAACATGTTTTAAAAAGGCAACGGAAGCAAAACTGAGTTCGGTTGTACTTTAATTAGACATTTTACAACTCACTCACATCATCATCACCCACAAATCCCTCAAAGTCCTCATTTTCTGTGTCCGAATTAAACAATTGCCCAAACGAGCCTTCCCCTCTCTTCGTTCTCAGAGTCACCGTCATTTCCATCAATCCATTCACAAATCGTAGCGTAAGAAGCCCGGCGCTGCCTGCCACTTTTCGTGAAGCCAGGCATGGCATATATATATTATTAATGGATGATTATCGAACCGTAATAGCGCTGTCTACGAAAGCAGCCACAGACGCTATTTCCGGTGCGGAGTGACTGCTGGGATAAATAGTCCTTTTGTCAATACACCCAGTTTGACGGCTGTGATAACTTTGCACTAATAATATCAATATACTACAACGGCGAACACACTAATTTGGTGCTACATGTACCAAATGCACGCTACACCCGCACGCTAAAAACACGTTTTTAAAAAGGCAACGGAAGCAAGACTGAGTTCGGTTGTACTTTATTTAGCCATTTGACAATATACTCACATCATCATCACCCACAAAACCATCAAAGTCCTCATTATCTGTGTCCGAATTAAACAATTGCCCAAACGAGCCTTCCCCTCTCTTCGTTCTCAGAGTCACCGTCATTTCCATCAATCCATTCACAAATCGTAGCGTAAGAAGCCCGGCGCTGCCTGCCACTTTTCGTGAAGCCGGGCATAGCATATATATTATTTATGGATGATTATCGAACCGTAATAGCGCTGTCTACGAAAGCAGCCACAGACGCTATTTCCGGTGCGGAGTGACTGCTGGGATAAATAGTCCTTTTGTCAATACACCCAGGTTGACGGCTGTGATAACTTTGCACTAATAATATCAATATACTACAACGGCGAACACACTAATTTGGTGCTACATGTACCAAATGCACGCTACACCCGCACGGTCCAGGCGGCCACAATTCATTCCCAAATGGTAGCTAGCTAGTAGCTAGCGTAACTATTCCAAGGCTGTCTTCCATGGTTCGCAACTGTGTTGATGCCAATCGCCAGGCCTCATCCGTTCACAAATGGTAGCTAGCTAGTAGCTACCGTAACTAGTATTCCAAGGCTGTCTTCCATGCTTCGCAACTGTGTTGATGCCGATCGCCAGGCCAGTCCATTCGCAAATAGTAGCTAGCTAGTGTTGATGCCGATCGGCAGGCCACAATCCATTGGGTGTATTGACAACAACAAAACTACATATCCCAGCAGTCACTGCGCAGTACTTTATCTACGGGAAAATAGTAGAGTCGGGGGCTGCTTGCCATAGTTGTCCTATCGACGGATTTATTTTATTTTATCGTGATAACAATTTTAGTATTGGTCCATATATAAAGCGCACTGGATTATAAGGCGCCCTGTCTATTTTGGAGAAAATTTCAGACTTTTATGTGCGCCTTATAGTCGTGAAAATACGGTGTATATATGTGTGTATGTGTGTGTGTGTGTATATATCAGTGGCGGTCGGTGCATTTTCTCGTAGCGCCTTCAACGTATCAATCCAACCCTCAAAAATAATCAATAAGTCAATGCACAAAAATGGGGTAAAATCCACTTCCTAGCAGCATTTCATGATTAAATACAAATATTGGAGCTTTTCAGACATTAAAACCAGGCCAAGGGGGCGATTTTCCAGGGAAAAGACAGCAATGAACGTCAATGGCGCATGGGCAAACATTGCCCGAAAATGGGGTAAAATCCAGCCGAAAACAGCATTTATTGATTAAATACAAATACTGGAGCTTTTTAGACATCAGAACCGGGCCCGGAGTATCATTTCCCCGGTAAAAAGACAGCGATGAACGTCGATACGTCCATACGTGAAATGACAAAAAATTGGATTGGATTGGATTGGATAACTTTATTCATCCCGTATTCGGGAAATTTCGTTGTCACAGTAGCAAGAGGGTGAGGATGCAGGAATAGAAAAGGCATTTCAGACATAAATAGATAGGTAATAAGTAAGTTAATAAATAAATACATGAATAAATATATGAATAAATAAGCGTGTTGCTTAGCACATATATACATACATACACATAAATGTACATGCATGCATACGGTAGGTCTTAACACTCAGCCATTTTTTTGTTAAAGAGCCTGACAGCTGATGGTAGGAAGGATCTGCGGAAGCGCTCGTTCCTGCAATGAGGGTGCCGCAGTCTATTGCTAAAGGAGCTTCGGAGGGACTCCACAGACTCATGCATGGGGTGGGAGGTGCTGTCCATGATGGACATCATCCTGGTCAGCATTCTCCGCTCTCCCACTTCCTCCATAGAGTCCAGAGGACAGCCCAGAACAGAGCTGGCCCTCCTGACTAGCTTATTCAGCCTGTTCCTGTCCCTCTCCGTGCTCCCGCGTCCCCAACAGAGCACTGCATAAAACACTGTAGATGCCACCACAGTGTCGTAGAAAGTCCTCAGCAGTGTCCTGCACACTCCAAAGGACCGTAGACTCCTCAGTAGGTAGAGGCGGCTCTGGCCCCTTTTGTACAGGGCATCTATGTTTGTGGACCAGTATAGTTTGTTGTTGAGGTGAACACCCAGGTACTTAAAATTCTCCACGATTTCAATGTCTGTACCCTGGATGTTCACCTGAGTGGTCTGTTCAGGATTCCTTCGAAAATCGATGACCATTTCCTTTGTCTTACTGGTGTTGATGTAGAGGTGGTTTTGCCTACACCAGTTAACAAAGGCTGTGATGACTCCCCTGTACTCCAGGTCGTTCCCGTCCGTGTCTCGTCCAACAATAGCAGTGTCGTCAGAGAACTTCTGGAGGTGGCAGGCACTGTTCCCTCTAAGCTGCGCGCGTGCGCAATTGCGCACTACTCTCGTCTTCTCTGCGCAGCAGCAATCCTATGGCGCGCAGTAAAAAAAAAACGGATTTTTTTTTTTTTTTTTTTACCCCTTTCTTTATGATGGCGCCGTTTAAGCGGCAGCCAGTGATAGTAGCTCTGTCCACTTATGTTTTTCGTGTTTTACAGCATGTTTTACATGAAAAATTAGAGGGAACATTGACATGCACCTGCTTGTGGCAGGTGTGATACTGGTGTGCCCATAGCGAGCAATGATGATGTCGTGACCGGATGATTCGCCTAAAGACGTTTCGCCGACGGACGTTTGACAGACGGACAGGTCTCCGAATGAACGTTCGTTCAAACAGCGTTTAATGATTAAATACAAATACTAGTACCGTAATTACTCGAATATAACACGCATATTTTTACTATATAATTAATTCCAATAGTTGGGGGTGCGTGTTATAATCAATAACTAAAATAAATTACAAATTTTCGATCGAAAAAAGCATTGTCAAACTCACTTTGACGCACGGACATTGTGCAATTTCCAACTTTGAATTCAAAATACACGCATATTAAAGATCGTCAAGCCTCACAAACATCACAATCCTGCATTAATAAGCTGGAAAGTAGAATACTACATTGTAGTGTAGTACATACTTGTATTTAAAAATATGTCCAGCGGGGGGCAGTACATTCCCTTGTTACATGTGATAGTCTTTTCCATTGTGCATATCTTCAAATCATTTATTTATTCAATTTGTATGTTCCTTTTCTTGTTTGAGAATGACAATAGATATTTGAATTAAAACATGGTATTGTCAATTGAAATGTAGTCAATGTTCAAGGAAGTCTAAAAGGTATTGCAACATAACATGTCTACATGATATGTTTGTCCACTCTGTGTATCATCTATTGCCCTAAAATTCAAACGCATAACTCCCAACTGCACGACACTCGACACGCTCGTACCTGAAGATTTCTCTATCCGGTTTTGAACAAAACAATCGTGAAACGAAGAAAAAAAGGTAAGATTTCTGATTTTCGTCAGCGGGAAATTTTAGGTGCGCACTATATTCGAGTACTGCGTTTTTCCAGATTTTTTTGGCCCAAAATTACCTGCGTGTTATTTTCGAGTGCGCGTTATATTCGAGTAATTACGGTATTTGTATTTAATCATTAAAGGCTGTTTTCAGCTGGATTTTACCGAATTTGAGAGCATTTTGAGCCGTTTGGCGAATGGACGTATATGGACATTTTTTTGCCTCCATCGCGACATCATCGCGACATTTTACCGAGGAATTCACTTCCCTGGGCTCGGCTCTAATGTCCAAAGAGCTCCAATATTTGTATTTAATCATTAAATGCTGTTTTAGGATGGATTTGACCCGATTGCTGTCATTTTATGGCTCGGTTCTGCTACATCTGCCCGCCCAAGAGTGCTTATTCCCGGGCTGCCATTGATGGTAGACTAACATTGATTTTTACTATAATTTGGACAACACCGGCGGCGGGCCGGATTAAAAATCCTAACGGGCCGTATATGGCCCGCGGGCCGACGTTGAAAAACTTGTACACACACGATCCGGGGGCGGGGCGAGCGCGCGAATCCCGTTTCGGCGAAACCTCCGTTCGGCCGAATGAACGTTCGGCGGAACGTCCATTCGGCGACCTGCCCGTCTGTCAAACGTCCGTCGGCGAAACGTCTTTAGGCGAATCATCCGAGTACCGATGATGTCGCTCACACTGGTACTCAGTGCGCTCAGGGAGGTTGACTTTCTGCTCAGACCAACGAAAAATTAGAGGGAACATTGGTGGCAGGTGTCTGTATTATGTTCGAAGTCTGATGTGAAGAGGGAGAAGAGGAGTGGGGAGAGCACTGTGCCTTGTGGGGCCCCCGTGCTGCAAGCTATCACATCAGACCTACAGTCCTGGAGTCTCACATATTGTGGTCTGTCAGTGAGGAAGTCGATGATCCATGCGGCTAGGTGGTTCCTTACTCCAGCCTCTTCCAGTTTCCCTCTCAGTAGGACCGGCACTAAAATTAGGTAAAATCCACTTCCTAGCAGCATTTATTGATTGAATACAAATACTGGAGCTTTTAAGACATTACAACAAGGCCAGGGGGTGATTTCCTCGGGAAAAGACAGCGATGGACGTCAATGGCGAAACGGCAAAAATTAAACTGGGGTAAAATCCACATCCTAGCAGCATTTAGTGATTAAATACAAACACTGGACCTTAAATAGAAACACTGGAGCTTTTCAGATATCAGAACCGGGCTCACAATTGAAATATTATTTAGGAATATAGCCATATTATACTCACCAATAATTATTTTTTACTGTACACTATCAATCCTCCTTTCTTTCTTCCTTCTTTCTATCGCCATCGAAGCTAATGATGAAAGTCGAGCTTGTCCTGTCATATTTCCGGCATAGTCCGTCTTGAAAATGGCTTTAAATCAACACAACAATATATTTGCTTGTGCAGCTAAGTTAGCGCACTGAAAGTGGCGCACACACCATTTTCCCGGCTGTAACAGGCTTGCTAGCTTCGGAGTTGACCGCCCTTTCTTAATGATGTCCATTTTTTCTGGAAAAGTCCGTCTGGAAAATAGCTTTGTGAGCAAATCTGCATCCGAATCCATTTGTTTTTGCCTCTGTCGTCCATTGTGGGTGGAGTTCGCGATCTCTGGCTGCCTCACTATGGCTTTGGCCCGCCTACTAGCCAATCAAAGTTGGTGAAAGCAATGACGTATCCCAGCCAGCAAAATGCCAATGCGAATGAAAAAGCATTGTGGGGTTGCCAACTCGAAATCTGATTGGTTAAAAGCAACAGTCTAGTTTAATGCAGCAGAGCCCGCAGAACTGATTGTGAAGGCTTTGAGGCAGATCTGATCTGGCAACAAATAATGGCTGAAATGTGATTGGTTAAATGCTTCAATATGAAAACACACATCTGGAAGCAGCGCAACCAGGGGGAAAAGCAATGAAAGGAAGCTAACAGACCATTTGGAATAATAAGTATTGATGGACAAAATATAATATGATTCAGATATTTCTTAGGCCAGCAGAGAAGGCCTTGAAGGCCCTGACGGCCCACCACTGATATATATGTATATATATTTATATATATATATATATATATATATATATATATATATATATATATATATATATATATATATATATATATATGTATGTATACCTACTTATTACCTATCTATTTATGTCTAAAATGCCTTTCCTATTCCTGTATCCTCACCCTCTTGCCACTGGAACAACGAAATTTCCCGAATACGGGATGAATAAAGTTATCCAATCCAATCCAATCCAATATATATACAGTGGTACCTCGTCACACGACCGCTCGTCATACAATATTCTCGTCTTACGACGGAAATTTCGATCGAATAATTCGCCCGTCATGCGATCAAAATTTCGTAATGCGACCAAGCTTTTTTGCATATCTTTCGTGTATAACAATATCTACGAGCACTGAACGATTAATTCAGACGAGTTTCTCCTCCTACGCATCGACCAGGAAACGCACAACGCGCATGCGCGGACAAAAAGTTGGCTTTCTGGGTAATGAAGTATACTCGTGCATACAACGCCGATAGGCAATGGCACTCTTTCTCAGAATGAAACTTCATTACCCACAATCAATACGTGGGTGAGCTGAGCTGTTGCATTTCCTGTTATTTTTATTATCTAATACAAGGAGTATTATATTACTTCTCGTTCGCTGCTCCTAAGAACATCAGCGGCACTGGCTCGCAATTCCCTCTTTGTAATATTTCTGGTCGCAACTCTCTCTCATAGGCGCAGTTCAAAGCGGTTGCAACCAGAGCCATTACGACGAAGGAGTTGCGAGCCGGTCTTTATGAGCAGCGGAGCGATCGCTAAAATGTACTACAAGACTATTTCTCGTTGGCAAGTGGTCGTGGGTTATCCTATTGTGAGGACATTTGTGTGAATCATTTTCGGAATATTTTGAAGGGAATACGTAGTACAACAGCAAACAGCCCATCGATAGCGAACGTGAGGGTGGAGGCGTGGCAAACCGCCAACCCGGAAAACGAAGGTAACAAAAGATTACAACAAAATTAGAATTCAGTTTTGTGTAAAGTTACATTAAACGTATGTTTGAGTGTCTGTATATATTAAACCAAGTTAATTTAAATTTGTTTGTTCCGTTTACGAGTGCGTTGTCGTGGAAAAAAAACGAACCCCACCCCCCACAACCCCCAAATGTCTCTGTCTCCCGTCGGCGAAATCTGCCCAATTTTAGTTAGATTAAACACATTTTATTACTATTAAACCACTAGTTATGTGTTACTTTGTTAATAGATGGCGAATTAGAAGAAATAAAACATTTTTTCCAATCCAATATCCTGTTATTGGTGTTTTTTCAGTGGGTTGGAACGAATTAATTTGTTTCCCATTCATTTCAATGGGAAACGTCCGCTCGAGTTACGAGAATCTCGTCATACGATCTCAGTCCCGGAACGGATTAAGATCGTCGAGGTACCACTGTATATATATATATGTGTGTGTATATATATATATATATATATATATATATATATATATATATATATATATATATATATATATATGTGTATATACATGTATATACATATATGAGGCAAACCTTCGCAGTCGCCGGGAGCTGGTTGCGCTCGGGAGGTGATGCGATGTATCCATCACGGCAGAATGCCAGCAAGTCTGAACCCTTGCCTGAGAAAAGTGCACTTCGTGGAGAAGCACCTTCAATTTCGTCATACGCAGCTGGGTATGATGACAATTAGGCTTTTGTCTAGTCAATGATGATGACAAGCCTAAGTCTGATTTTATTTTTATTTTTTTATTTATACAAATCAGTGGCGGGCGGTGCATTTTCTGGTAGCGCCTTCAACGTATCAATCCAACCCTCAAAAACTATTTTATGGCTATAAAACCTGTACTGCAGCTACAGCTGCGACACATAAAAAATAATCAATAAATTAATGCACAAAAATGGGGTAAAATCCACTTCCTAGCAGCATTTCATGATTAAATACAAATACTGGAGATTTTCAGACATTAAAACCAGGCCAGGGGGTGATTTTCCCGGGAAAAGACAGCGATGAACGTCAATGGCGTACGGGCAAACATTGCCCGAAAATGGGGTAAAATCCAGCCAAAAACAGCATTTATTGATTAAATACAAATACTGGAGCTTTTTAGACATCAGAACCGGGCCCGGAGTATCATTTCCCCGGTAAAAAGACAGCGATGAACGTCGATACGTCCATACGTGAAATGACAAAAAATGCACAAATACTAAAATTAGGTAAAAATCCACTTCCTAGCATCATTTATTGATTGAATACAAATACTGGAACTTTTGAGACATTACAACCAGGCCAGTAGGGTGATTTTTCCCGGGAAAAGACAGCGATGGACGTCAATGGTGAAACGCCAAAAATTAAACTGGGGTAAAATCCACTTCCTAGCAGCATTTTGTGATTAAATACAAACACTGGAGCTTTTCAGATATCAGAACTTGGCCCACAATTGAAATATTATTTAGGAATATAGCCATATTTGTAATTTTACTCACCAAAAATCCTATTTACACAAAATCCATCCTCCTTTCTTTCTTCCTTCTTTCCTATCGCCATCGAAGCTAATGATGAAAGTCGAGCCTGTCCTGTCATATTTCCGGCATAGTCCGTTTTGAAAAAGGCATTAAATCAACACAACAATATACTATTTGCTTGTGGAGCTAAGTTAACGCGCTGAAAGTGCCCCGCACACCATTTTCCCGGCTGTAACAGGCTTGCTAGCTTCGGAGTTGACCGCCCTTTCTTAATGATGTCCATTTTTTTCCTGAAAAAGTCGGTCTAGAAAATAGCTTTGTGAGCAAACAGAATCTATTTGTTTTTGCTTCTGTCGGCCATAGTGGGTGGAGTTTGCGATCTCGGCTGCCTCGGTACTGCTTTGGCCCGCCTACTAGCCAATCATAGTTTGTGAAAGCAATGACATGTCCCAGCCAGCAAAATGCTAACGCCTATGAAAAATCATTGTGGGGTTGCCAACTCGAAATCTGATTGGTTAAAAGCAACAGTCTAGTTTAATGCAGCAGCGCCCGCAAGAACTGATTGTGCAGGCTTTGAGGCAGATCTGATCTGGCAACAAATAATGGCTGAAATGTGATTGGTTAAATGCTTCAATATGAAAACACATCTGGATGCAGTGCAACCAGTGGGAAAACAATGAAAGGAAGCTAACAGACCATTTGGAATAATAAGTACGTATTGATGGACAAAATATAATATGATTCAGATATTTCTTAGGCCAGCAGAGAAGGCCTTGAAGGCCCTGACCGCCCGCCACTGATACATATATATATATATATATATGTATATATGTATATATATGTATATATATGTATATATATGTATATATATGTATGTATATATATGTATATATATATGTATATATATATATGTATATATATATATATGTATATATATATGTATATATGTGTATATATATATATATGTATATATATATATATATATTTATTCATGTATTTATTTATTAACCCACTTATTACCTATCTATTTATGTCTAAAATGCCTTTCCTATTTCTGCATCCTCACCCCCTTGCTACTGTGACAACGAAATTTCCCGAATACGGGATGAATAAAGTTATCCACACCAATCCAATAGATGGTGAAATAAAAATGTTTTTCCAATCCAATATCCTGTTTTTGGTGTATTTTCAGAGGGTTATATATATATATATATATATATATATATATATATATATATATATATATATATATATATGTATATATATATATATATATATATATATATATATAAAGTGAAAATGTTAAAATGCATGCTTCCCTTTCCTCCGTGTGGGCGGAAAAATAATAAAATACAGTTCCTTGCTAGGAAGAATGTAGCCAGATGAGCCTTCAAAAGATGAACATGCTTAACTAAAAAAATAATCAAAAAGTATTCTTTACACTTTCATACCTACATCCAGTTCATTTAATATCATTTACTGTACTGGCCTGAAAAGAAGACCATGTTTTTGCATTGAAATAAGACTGAAAAAGTCTCAGTTGTCTTGAAATCAGGGTCTAGACATTTGATAGGTTCACCAATAGGCATTCCCAAATGTACGCACAAATAAAGAGACAAGACAATCTTCTGGGTTTTCTTTCAAGGAGAATCGAACCTTTCAGATCTTCAGGCCCAGGTTCATTCTGGCGTCACACGCATCTTTTCCTCGTTTATTAGCTTCAAGGACCCTAGTTACAATGGACGTCTCAGCTCTCAAGGGAGGGGTAGGAAACAGAAGTGAGATGTCAAATAGTCAAAACAACTGAAGATCATGTATCATGTGCAGCCGAAGGATCTTCTCCACATTCCAGCAGTCCAAGTGGATTCGGCTTCCCTTTTGTTTAGTCCAGGGGTGGCCAACTCCGGTCCTCGAGAGCCGCTATCCGGTCTGTTTTCCATGTCTCCCTCCACCAACACACCTGAATCAAATAATCAGGATCGGTATCAATCTTCTGGATGGCTTGCTGACGAGTTGGTCATTTGATTCAGGTGTGCTAGAAGAGGGAGATATGGAAAACACACAGGATAGCGGCTCTCGAGGACCGGAGTTGGCCACCCCTGGTTTAGTCTAATTAAGGAGCAAAACATTTACTTCGTTGCAAGCAGGCGTTTAAGATGTAGTAAGCGAAGTACTTTCTTCATTGCAAACAAATATATAATAATGTAAGACTAATAACCCTAACAACATTGTACCCATTCACAGTGCTAGATAGTGCCAGATATTTTTAAAGCGAATGCCAAACCCTTTAATGGTTAATGGAGTTATTCCTTTTGGTTGTTTTATCACAGTAGATTAACTTGTTTAATTTACATATCAAAAACCATAAGTCATTCATTTACTAAATTGATATGTAGTTTTACATATTTAATTGTTCAGATACTATGTGATAGACGGTTTTCGCATAATTTAAATAAGGCAAAATAAGATGATTTTTCTCTCAAATATTTAAGGTTGATTTTGAGTTTGATTTATTTAATACAGGGACAATAGATATTAATGAACATATACCGTATTTTCTTGCATATACAGTGGGGCAAATAAGTATTTTGTCAACCACTAATTGTGCAAGTTATTCTACTCGAAAAGATGAGAGAGTCCAGTAATTGTCAACCTGAGTAAACCTCAACCATGAGAGACAGAATGTAGAAAAAAAACCATAAAGTCACATTATTTGATTTTTAAAGAATTTGTTTGCAAATCATGGTGGAAAATAAGTATTTGGTCAATACCAAAAGTTCATCTCAATACTTTTTATATGTACCCTTTGTTGAGAATAACGGAGGCCAAACGTTTTGTGACGTTTTGGGGCTGTCTGCATTTGATGAGTGCCTGTGTCTCACTGGTCATCCAGGGTTTTTGGTTAGAAAAAACCTGTATCCGTTTATTAACAGTGACGTTGTCCGTGCAGTTTTTGATGTAGGAAAGCACAGTGTCCGTGTAGTCCTGGAGGTTGTGGTTTCCGTGATGAAAATAATGTTGCAGTTCCTGACAAAGCTGTTGGTAGCAAGCTGAAGTTCCAAATCGTCCATTTTGTCGGTGATGGATATGGCATTGGTCAAGAAGATACTCGGAAGCGGTGCTCTGTGTGGTTGTTTCCTTAACTAAGTGTCAAAGCTGGGTTGCCTCGACAATAATCTTCATACTGAGGAAGCAGCAAAACACGTGGTAGTTTTTGACTCCCGGCCGATGGAGGTTATCTGGGAGGGAGGCCTCATCCTGACCGCTCTCAAAATGGTCGTTGCTCGCTCCGCTTCCTTTGTTCTTGGCTAGCCCCCTTGGCTAGCCCCCACCCTTCATAAGAAGGGGGGGAAAGCGGACGGATAGAGCTGTCCACGTGAAGCTCCCTCAACCAGATACGCCGTCCGCTCGGTCGGTGATGGTATTTAATAGAAGTTAGGCGGAGACAAACTTTAGGCGGGAACACGAAAGGGGTGTGTTATATACAAAGTGATGACAGGCCTTGACCTGTAGGTGTCAGTAAAAATTCTATTCTAGTGACTAAATTCATAAGAGTGCAGAAGGGTGCAAGATTAAATATAAGAATACAATTCATATTTCACACTAAGCATCCGCGCTTTTGCTTTCTTTCCCTTTCTTTCCCTTCCCCGCCTCTGTCGTACTCTGAGTGGGCTGACTATCCACGTAGATCCCGGTGGTCTCGAGATGTCCTCGGGGATATTGTAGGGTCGTTGGTAAAACAGATGCTATTAATACAGGTAGTGAGTGTAGACCTCGATTGACCTTGTTAGAAGTCTTTGACAGCCAGAAATTTTGCTTGTTTGTAGGTGACCAAATACATATTTTCCACTCTAATTTGGAAATAAATTATTTAAAAATCAAACAATGTGATTTTCATTTTTTTTCTCCACATTCTGTCTCTCATGGTTGAGGTTTACCCATGTTGACAATTACAGGCCTCTGTAATCTTTTCAAGTAGGAGAACTTGCACAATTGGTGGTTGACTAAACACTTATTTGCCCCACTATACACCATATTTGTAACTAAAAAAATGATGAATGAATCAAGGGTACGGCTCATATGCACACAAAGTAGACTTACCATGGACGAAATTGCAAGGTGACAAAGACGAAATGCCATAACGCAAGACAATGCAGCCGATACGGTCAATTTTTTCAAAATTGAGAAAAGATAAACAGATAAAACGCTAAACGAAATTTATTTAGACATCTATGAATGAAATTAAAGAAAAAAAACATATCTTGCATAAAACCGTGAAAAAGCTCTCTTGGGCCTGCGATTGCTCGCACAGGACGCCGGCACCTTACCGTAGTAGTTAAACGTGCTCTGACTGTTCACGTGCAGGCAACATCCTTTTGGAATGTGCAATCCAGCAGACGATCCTTTCAATTCATACAGCATCTCAGAAATACCTCGTGTGATTACGTTTCATACGATTTTCCCTTCAAAGTAATACATTTGTACTCCCTATTAAAACCATGAATATGGAGGTGAACATTGTGAATCAGGGGACGTTTTATACGAGAGAAATCGTACAATTCTGGAGATTGTTCCAGCTGACTTCGCAGACTACACCTTAGACTGTTCGCCAGTCAGCCGTAGGGCATACAAAGAGACATCCAACCAGTCACACTCACAATCATACTGCCGCCAGCGGGAATCAAGCCCGCGCCTGTCTGCACTGAAGTCAGGCAGGTGAACCACTACACCAACAGGCGGCTCTCAACAAATATCATCATCATTGTAATTTTTTTCTTGTTACAGGAAAAACCCAAAATTATTTGGAAACTAGCGACGTCAGCAAATCTGAAAATTTCAACACTGCAGCCTCATTGCTAGAGGTTTGTCTTGACATCATCAGGAACTGAGTGGATGTAAAACTACTGCATTAACAAACAATAAGATTATAACAAAAAAAACACTTTTTTGTATGCTTCCTGCAGGTGAAGAATTCTGTGCTGGCTAAGTGTTTGACTCATCATTCTTTAATGACCAAAAGAGAGAGGGTGACAAAACCACTTGACTGCGAGCAGGCCTCTGCATGTAGAGATGCCTTTGTCAAGGTCTGAGTTACTAAATTGTTTTGTTTTGTTTTTCTACCTGAATTTGGACTTTTTTTAACATGGATTTTCATCTCATTGTGCAGTCCTGATATTAAAGAACTATGTTTAAGTGAGTTAATAAGTGTACTTCAGAAAATAGTGTGAGCTACTTTCCTGTGGGATCTTTTGGTAAATGTGAACGTTTTCGGGTGTGCGTCAATTGCATACACTTGAGGAACTCCGTTATGTAGAAACTGTGAACATTCCATTTTGTGTTTGCTGGATGATTAACACAACTACATAATCTTATTTAGGAAAATAGAAATTTTACTCACCAAAAATTATTTTTATTTATACACAAAATCCATCCTCCTTTCTTTCCTCAAGAAGATTTCAATTACTCTGTCGTACAGATTACACATGTGTTTCAGGTCAAGAAGTTCTATCGCCATCAAAGCTAATGCAGTCGAGTCTGTCCTGTTGTATTTCTGGCATAAGTTTAGATTCTGTTTCGGAATGAAAATGTCCGTTCGACAGAAGCAGTAGACACGGGGATGGTCACTGTCAAACCCACTAATATGTACAGCCGCCCCATGCTCTCACTCAGATTTTTCTGCTGAAGGAAGTCAAGGAGATCAGTGGGAGATTTTCCTGTAAAATCATCTGCGGTATACATTACAATCAGTTCTGTTCTTAGCCGAGGCAGATCGAAAAGTGCTCCGTGGCTCTGCGTTAAGATAGAGAAGGCTGCATGTGGGAAAGTTTTCTGGTAATCCCGAAACTTCTGCGGATCGAGGAGGGAGAGAAACATCAGTCTTTCGTGTTCATGAAATCTGGTCCGCGTCTGGCAAATAATATTGTCCATAATCCTGTCGTGGAGTTGGTGGTAGTGCGCGCGAGAATCTTGCGCTTGACCTCTTCGTGCACTTGGAGCACCCGCACTGCATTCAGTGGCCTCGTAGATTTCCCTATATCGGCTCCTCTCGCGCTTAACTGTGTCACAAAACTCCTTTACTCTTGCAAGACAAAACTTTACATCCAGTTTGTTTTCTGTAGTATTGAAAAAAAGCCTTTCTGAATGCTCAAAAATGCCATTAAATGTGTGAAGCAAAAAAACAAAATTCAAAATCATCCAGATATGCTTTAAATCCATCAACACACCGCACAGACTCATTCACCATTACAGAGACAAACAGTACTTTTATTTCCCTTTTCATCACTTCAGCAATAGCAGTGATCAGGTTGTTTTGTATTTTGCCCGACGTGCCACTAAACACTTAATTAGTGGACAGGTGGGAATGTAAATCCGTGTTTCTCTCAGCAATGAGAGAAAGAAGTTCCACAAAATTTCCTTTGTTTGGGGATGCAGCGCTTTCATCGTGTCCCCGAAATGAAAGTTTACACAGTCCATCAAACTTTTTAAGATTTCCCTATTTTTCTTTACCTTTTCGTTGTGGCGCCCCTTTCCCTGCGCACTTGCTCGCTGAACTGTAATTCTACTCGGGTTTCCCCCAAAAGCTTTGGAGAGCACCGTTCCTTGTAAGTGTCCGGTAGTGCGTTGGTGTCTCGTTGCTGCTTTGGTTAATCAAGTCAAATTTGCAAATCCAGTGTTGCTCCAAACACCATGTCGATCGGTGGCAAATAACAAGCACTCCCAGCAATACAGTTTGCAGTGTTCCTTGGAGCCCATGAGCCAGGGATAGCACTCGTAGTTAGCGAACTGAAAGTGGCGGACAAACCCTTTCCCCGGTTGTAACAGGCTTGCTAGCTTCGGAGTTGACCACCCTTTCTTAATGATGTCCTTTTTTTCAAGAAAAAGTCTGTCTGAAAAATGGCTTTGTCAGTAAATATGCAACCAAATCCATTTGTTTTCCTCCATCAGCCATTGTGGGTGGAGTTTGCGAGCTCTGGCTGGCTCACTCTGGCTTTGGCCCGCCTACTCTATCACCAGCCAATCATAGTTGGTGAAAGTGATGACGTTTCCCAACAACTGCGAGAAACAAATAATGGCTGAAATGTGATTGCTTAAATGCTTCAATATGAAAACACATCTGGAAGCAGTGCAACCAGGGGGAAAGCAATGGAAGGAAGCTGATAGACAATTTGGAATTATTTAATAAGTATTCATGGGGAAAATATAATTAAAATTAGTCTGTGATTCAGATCTTTCTTAGGCCAGCAGAGAAGGCCTTGAAGGCCCTGACGGCACACCACTAATATATATATATATGTATATATATGTATATATATATATATATATATATATATATATATATATATATATATATATATATATATAAATCCGTGTTTCTCTCAGCAATGAGAGAAAGAAGTTCCACAAAATTTTCCTCTTGGTGGCGCTCACAAAGGGCGCTCTGCATTATAAGGCACCCTGTCTATTTTGGAGAATTTTTTTGACCTTTTTACTTTTATGCGCGCCTTATAGGCGTGAAAATACGGTATATATACATACATATATATATATACATATATATACACATATATATATATATACATATATACATATATATATATATATATATATATATATATATTGGAATTATTTTATATATATATATATATATATATATATATATATATACGCGCACACATAGATATACATATACATATGCATATGCATATGCATACGCATACAAGGTCTGAGTTCATTTTCATGATCTGGTTTTTAACCGTTACTGTGAGATGAGCACGCATGGAGTTGGAAATCAAAACAGACGGCGAGCCGTCATATATGTCACGAGCGCCGCCGAGACTGGTTACGTGACGTATACTCAGAGCTTGCCGTCATTCCCGGAGGCTTGACCAAAGAATTACAGCCGCTGGACATCGGCATCAACCGGGCTTTCAAATCAAAGTTATGAGCGGCGTGGGAGCAGTGGATGATCGCTGGCGATCACAGCTTCACGAAAACTGGCAGGCAGCGCCGGGCTTTTTACGCTACGATTTGTCAATGGATCGTTGCCGCCTGGGCGAACGTGTCTGCTTGCACGGTTGTTCGAGCTTTTGTCAAAGCCGGCATAATTTCTAAGGAGCCCAATGGAAATCATGGTGACTCTGATAATGAAGAGAGGGGGGGTGGCTATTTGGAAGGCTCGTTTGGGTAATTGTTTAATTCTGACACAGAAGATGAGGAGTTTGAGGGATTTGAAGGTGATGATGACTTGAGTAAATTGTAAAATGTCTAAATAAAGTACAACCGAACTCAGTTTTGCTTCCGTTGCCTTTTTAAAACATGTTTTTAGCATGTGGGTGTAGCGAGGAAGAACTATATTTCCCAGCAGTCACTGCGCATCGGAACCCGGAAATAAGCTGCTTCCGGTAGCCAGCGCTATCGCCAGCCGCTCGGCGCCCCCGCGAACACTCCCGCTCGGCGCCGCTTGGTGGCGCTCACAAAGGGCGCTCTGCATTATAAGGCACCCTGTCTATTTTGGAGAATTTTTTTGACCTTTTTACTTTTATGCGCGCCTTATAGGCGTGAAAATACGGTATATATATACATACATATATATATACATATATATACACACATATATATATATACATATATACATATATATACAGATATATATACACATATATATACATATATATATATATATATATATGTGTATATAATTTTATTTTTTATTTTTTTTACCTTTATTCTTCAGTGCTGAGTCCTCATACCAAGAGTGGCTTCTGGTTACGAGTTTCGGCATGTATGTTCACATTATTATGTACTTAAAAAATATAAAATAAAATTGTTTTTTCTTTTGTGCTGAGTCCTAGTAGCAAGCGGAAGAAAGGGGAGTTGCTTCCGCTTGTGAGTTTCAGCGTTATTTCATCTTAGGGTCCCAAAAATATACAAAATGTTGTGTTTTCATGTGATAGCTCCATTATCAACTTCTACACTCTGAAAGGGTACACAGGGCATTTAGGCACAGGAAGTAATGAACTAGACTTGTAACTTGGTCCCCAGCCGGGAAAGTTACAGTTAATATCCATGCCACCTGAGCCAGTGAATTATTTTTGCACATAATACATAGAGTAGCTAATATGTGACCAGACTTCATCTGAATTCTTAAGGCATGGATAATGTTTTGGACTGGTGTATCAAAAAAAGAGTTTTACATTCCACCCTTTGATGTAATTCTAACATACTTTCCATTTCACTCAGTATGTGAAGTGCCACTCAGACCACAACCTGGTCCATCTGATCCCCACCTACATCCCTATGGTGAGGAAAATATAACCTATCACGAGGATCATACAAAGATGGACCGAGGAGAGCAGCATGGTACTGAGGGACTGTTTTGAGACCACTGACTGGGAGGTGCTGTGCAATTCACATGGGAAAGACATTGACAGCTTGACCCACTGCATCACAGATTATATTAACTTCTGTGTTGAGAACATTGTACCCTCCAAGAAGGTCCGTTGTTTCTCCAACAATAAGCCGTGGGTCACCAGGGATCTAAGGGCCCTCCTGAACAAGAAGAAGAGGGCTTTTAGGTCTGGGGAGAAAGAAACTCTGAAAATGGTCCAGAAGGAGCTGAAGAGAGAGATAAGGAAGGGAAAGACCATCTACAGGGAGAAGCTAGAGAACCAACTCCAGAGAGGCTACACCAAAGAGGTCTGGAGGAGCTTGAGGACCATTTCGGGCCATGGAGGCAACAGTGAGACCCGGAGTCCGGCGGCAGGGAAGGTGCCAATGAACTGAATCAGTTATTTAACAGATTCAGTCCTGCCCCCACTCCCCTGACACCCCAGAGCAGAAGCAACGCTCCTCCTCCTCTTCCTCCCCCTCTTCCACCGGTCTCTGCATTACTGTCGATCAGGTGATAAAACACCTAAAGAAGATCGAGGCAAAGAAGGCTACCGGTCCAGACGGCCTCAGCTCCAGACTACTGAGAAAGTGTGCGGATCAACTTGGCAAAGTGATTCTGCATATTTTCAACCTCAGCCTCAGTCTGCAGAAGGTCCCCACCTTGTGGAAAACTTCCTGTGTGGTCCCAGTTCCTAAGACTGCGTACCCCAGGGAGCCAAACCACTTCAGGCCGGTGGCATTAACCTCTCACCTGATCAAGACATTGGAGAGAATCATCCTCAATCACCTCAGCCCCCTGATGAATGCAGAGCTGGACCCTCTGCAGTTCGCCTATCGTCCAGGCATTGGTGTGGAAGATGTTATCACCTACCTGATGCACAGGTCTCTTTCACACCTGGAGAACCCGGGAAGCACGCTGAGAATGATGTTTTTTGACCTCTCCAGTGCGTTCAACACCGTTCAGCCGGTCCTACTGAGAGGGAAACTGGAAGAGGCTGGAGTAAGGAACCACCTAGCCGCATGGATCATCGACTTCCTCACTGACAGACCACAATATGTGAGACTCCAGGACTGTAGGTCTGATGTGGTAGCTTGCAGCACGGGGGCCCCACAAGGCACAGTGCTCTCCAGGTGAACATCCAGGGTACAGACATTGAAATCATGGAGAATTTTAAGTACCTGGGTGTTCACCTCAACAACAAACTAGACTGGTCCACAAACATAGATGCCCTGTACAAAAGGGGCCAGAGCCGCCTTTACCTACTGAGGAGTCTACGGTCGTTTGGAGTGTGCAAGACACTGCTGAGGACTTTCTATGACACTGTGGTGGCATCTACAGTGTTTTATGCAGTGCTCTGTTGGGGATGCGGGAGCACGGAGAAGGACAGGAACAGGCTGAATAAGCTGGTCAGGAGGGCCAGCTCTGTTCTGGGCTGTCCTTTGGACTCTGTGGAGGAAGTGGGAGAGCGGAGAATGCTGACCAGGACAGCACCCCCCCCCCTGCATGAGTCCTTTGAGTCCCTCCAAAGCTCCTGTAGCAATAGACAGCGACACCCTCATTGCAGGAAGGAGCGCTTCCGCAGATCCTTCCTCCCATCAGCTGTCAGGCTCTTTAACAAAAAAATGGCTGTTAAGACCGACCGTATGCATGCATGTGCATTTATGTGTATGTATGTATATATGTGCTTATGTGTGTATGTATAGGTGTATGTACACGTATGTGTATATATATATTTATGTATATGTGTACGTATATATATATATATATATATATATATTTATGTGTACGTATATATATATATATATATATATATATATATATATATATATATATATATATATATATTTATGAATATGTGTACGTATATATCTCAGTGGCGGGCCGTCAGGGCCTTCAAGGCCTTCTCTGCTGGCCTAAGAAATATCTGAATCATATTATATTTTGTCCATCAATACTTATTATTCCAAATGGTCTGTTAGCTTCCTTTCATTGCTTTTCCCCCTGGTTGCACTACTTCCAGATGTGTGTTTTCACATTGAAGCATTTAACCAATCACATTTCAGCCATTATTTGTTGCCAGATCAGATCTGCCTCAAAGCCTTCACAATCAGTTCTTGCGGGCTCTGCTGCATTAAACTAGACTGTTGCTTTTAACCAATCAGATTTCGAGTTGGCAACCCCACAATGATTTTTCATAGGCGTTAGCATTTTGCTGGCTGGGACATGTCATTGCTTTCACAAACTATGATTGGCTAGTAGGCGGGCCAAAGCAGCCAGAGATCGCAAACTCCACCCACATGGCCGACAGTGGCAAGAACAAATGAATTCTGTTGCAGATTTCTCTCACAAAGCTATTTTCCAGACGGACTTTTCCAGAAAAAATGGACATCATTAAGAAAGGGCGGTCAACTCCGAAGCTAGCAAGCCTGTTACAGCCGGGAATATGGTGTGTGCGGCACTTTCAGCGCGCTAACTTAGCTCCACAAGCAAATAGTATATTGTAGTTTTGATTTAAAGCCATTTTCAAAACGGATTATGCCAGAAATATGACAGGACAGGCTCGACTTTCATCATTAGCTTCGATGGCGATAGGAAAGAAGGAAGAAAGAAAGGAGGATGGATATTGTGTAAAAAGGATTTTTGGTGAGTAAAATATGGCCATATTCCTAAATAATATTTCAATTGTGGGCCAAGTTCTGATATCTGAAAAGCTCCAGTGTTTGTATTTAAGCTCCAGTGTTTGTATTTAATCACAAAATGCTGCTAGGAAGTGGATTTTACCCCAGTTTAATTTTTGGCGTTTCACCATTGACGTCCATCGCTGTCTTTTCCCGGGAAAAATCACCCCCCTGGCCTGGTTGTAATGTCTCAAAAGCTCCAGTATTTGTATTCAATCAATAAATGATGCTAGGAAGTGGATTTTACCTAATTTTAGTATTTTAGTGCATTTTTTGTCATTTCACGTATGGACGTATCGACGTTCATCGCTGTCTTTTTATCCGGGGAAATGATACTCCGGGCCCGGTTCTGATGTCTAAAAAGCTCCAGTATTTGTATTTAATCAATAAATGCTGTTTTTGGCTGGATTTTACCCCATTTTGGGGCAATGTTTGCCCGTACGCCATTGACGTTCATCGCTGTCTTTTCCCGGGAAAATTACCCCCTGGCCTGGTTTTAATGTCTGAAAATCCAATATTTGTATTTAATCATGAAATGCTGCTAGGAAGTGGATTTTACCCAATTTTTGTGCATTAATTTATTGATTATTTTTTATGTGTTGCAGCTGTAGCTGCAGTAGAGGTTTTATAGCAATAAAAATAGTTTTTGAGGGTTGGATTGATACGTTGAAGGCGCTACCAGAAAATGCACCGCCCGCCACTGATATATATATATATATATATATATATATATATATATATATATATATATATATATATATATATATATATTCATGTATTTATTTATTAACCTACTTATTACCCATCTATTTATGTCTAAAATGCCTTTCCTATTCCTGCATCCTCACCCTCTTGCTACTGTGACAACGAAATTTCCTGAATACGGGATGAATAAAATTATCCAATACAATCCAATTTCTTAGTGCACTGTGGTCGCCTATTTCATGCATTTTACAGTTCTGACAGGATTCTTCTGGGATGCTCCCAGCTCGCTGCTAACTTGATGTTGTCTACAACACCCTTTCAAGCTTCAGAAATAAAAAGCACGGCGCTAGACTGGATTAGTAGGGAGATTGCTCCAGCACTGTGATGTTCTAGGTCTAGGCCCAGAGACACTTTATTCTCTGGGGGTCACATTTTGGTTCCTAACTGTCATGGCATTGGGTTTGGTGTATATCAGGGGTGTCCCAAGTATTCCACAAAAGTCCACATTGGGTATAGGTTTTTGTTTCAACTGATCCAGCACTGGCAGTTTAACCAATGAGATTTTCAAGCAGCACCTGAGTGCAAGATACTTATTACTTATTTACCATATTGGTAAAAATGTATTCTCTTTATTGCGTAGAATGAAAACTTGGACCGACTGTGACCCTTGAGGACCGGTGAGAACACCCATGGTCCTATATCAAAAGCCCCTTTAAGAACTTGAAAGCCCTGACCTCATCAGCGTCAAACAATGTTTTGAAGAATCTTGAACAAAAACTCTGAGCCAGCATCTCTTGTCTAAAATCAGTGTTCTTGGACCATAAATCCCACTGCCACACGAAAATTTTCTTTAACTCTTCTATAATAGTAGAAATGTGATCTGATAAGGTCTGTTTTCATAATTTCTTGAAATTTCAGAACTGAAGGTGTGACTCAGGATCAATCCCAATAGTTTTTATTCTAAGAGCAAGATCTGTCGTACTTCATCTGAAGTTTGATTATTCATTCACATCATTCTTCCTTATAAAGACCTAATTGAATGTTCATGTGTGCACTTGATTCCTCAGGCAATCTACAATAAACTATTCATATGGATTGTTGAGAAAATCAATGATGTAGTCCACAAAAGAATTTCTGACAGTCCAAAATCACAACCCCATCTGTCAATTGGCCTGCTTGACATATTTGGCTTTGAGAACTTCCAGATCAACAGGTCATGAGACTTTCTCTACTTTGCATACACAATATTATTGACAAGATATAATTCACTAAAGTTACCTCCAGAACTCAAACATTATTTTCCCCCCAGTTTTGAACAGTTGTGCATAAACTTTGCAAATGAGAAGCTACAGCAGTTCTTTGTTGGCCACATTTTCAAGCTGGAGCAAAAGGAATATCTGAAAGAACAAATAATGTGGAATACCATCAATTTTGTTGACAATCATGGGATTCTGGAACTTCTGGCTGGGAAACCTTGTAATCTGCTGGCGCTGATTGATGAGGAGAGCCATTTTCCAAAGGTCCTGTTTTACTCTATTTGTTGCATGGTTTTACTGTAAATTCTGGTTGTGGTGAATATGTGTTGCCCGTTATAATTTGTTCTTGATGTGTCGTTATGGTGCATGACAGGGGTCAGATCTGACAATGCTCAGCAAGATGAATCAGCAGCATCATGGAGACAAGGCTTACATTCCTCCTAAAAGTGAACATGACACTGACTTTGGGATTCACCATTTTGCAGGCATTGTTTTTTATGAATCCAAAGGTTGGCAAACTAATTATAGCGATCCAAATACTTTTCTTGTCTTGGTTTTGTGCTAAAATGGAAGTAGAAAAAAAAAGAAGTGATGCAAAATTAACTCATTGCTTACTATTGACAATGACACTAGATGTCCAATCGTTCATTCATCCCTCCCAGTCCAAATGGATTGGACGCCTAGCGCCCGTCAATAGCATCAAGTTAGTTAACTATTTCGGTAAAAAATATAATGATCTGGTCCACATCAGATCTAGTTGGCATTAATGTGGCCCGTGAACCAAACTGAGTGGTGATTGGTATAACACAAAGTTATTTTTCTGTTGTTTGAATGAGAACACCTGGAAACATAGATCAGGTGTACTCTCAGTATTTTCGTGGAAGATTAATTATGTAGTTGTTCTGATTTTCGTTGATTATTGCCGGTATAAATACAGAACTAGGACCAACTAATCCCTAGATCATTCCTCGCACAACACTAATGGTCTTCTGCAGTGTTTGAGTACCTCTTTGTACATAATAAGAAATGGATCAAGTGGGAACCAAAATATTTCATGATTAATTGTTAAATTCATTTCTCTGAAGGGTTTCTTGAGAAGAATAGAGACGCCGTAAGCACTGACATATTCAAGATGCTTGATATGTCCACCAACAAGTTGCTTCAGCGAATTTTCACATCAGAGCTCTCAACCAATGGAGTCAACATGACGAATAAGCGGGTTATGATCACACCTAATAATAGCATAAGGGTATGAAATCATCCTTGTTCGGTAATTGAAACATTTTTTATTTCACAACAGTTCTTTATCCCATTTGCATTGTTACATTGTTGATGCAGTCTGTTTCTAACAACCGCAAACAAGTGCCAACCCTCAGCGGTCAGTTCCGGAAATCTCTGGACACTCTCATGAAGGCTCTCACTATCTGCCAACCATACTTCATCCGATGTTTCAAACCAAACAACAACAAGCTGTCTGAGGTGCAAATTTACATTAAACATTTCTGCTTTGTCTCGTTTTAATTGTTTGTACCAAAATAAAATACATGCTGTAATAGTATGTATTTTGGAAGTCAATGAACACTGTATGTTTCACATGGTCTGAAATCTTTTAAATTAGTGCGTTTTTGATCACTTCGATCTGCTATTATGTTACATTTCATTAGCTGAACCGCTTTATCCTCATTAGGGTCGTGGGGGTGCTGGAGCCAATCCCAGCTGCCAGAGGCAGAGGACACCGTCAACCGGTGGCTGGCCGATCGCAGGCCACAAGGAGACGGACAACCATGCACACTCACACCCATACCTAGGGGCAATTTAGAGTGTCCAATCAGCCTACCATGTATGCCTTTGGAATGTGGGAGGAAACCGGAGTACCCGGAGGAAACCCATGCAAGCCCAGGGAGAACATGCAAACTCCACACAGGTGGACCGACCTGGACCTGAACCCAGGACCCCAGATCTTGAGGACGACGCGCTAACCACTCGTTCCACCGGACCGCCCTATCATGTTCCAATGTCACCATATTGTACTGAAAAGCATTTCAAATAATTTGCCACTTCTGTATGTTAGAAAAAAAATGTATGATCATTTTACAATAGTAAAGTGCTATTTGTTTTCCCCCACGGAGGACTTTGATAGAGAACTTTGTATTCGTCAACTGAGATGCTGCGGCATGATGGATACTATCCGCATCAGGAAATTGGGGTATGCTGTTCGTCACACCTTTGCAGAATTCTTGAAACGCTACAGAGTGCTCCTGAAAACAACCACCTGTGACCCCAAAACGGTTAGTACGTGGTGCCATTTATTGCTTGTCTAGGTATCAGGATCAGCATTATTGTTGAACCTGTAGCATACACTCATCTAAAGCATAATTCGGTACAATGTAACTACAAACCCTTGACAGCCGCAAACCCTAACCCCACCAAAAAAAGGAAATCCCTGTCATCATGACTGCACTGCAATATCCTCTCCTGACTTGCTCACAATACAATAAACAACAATAATAATAACCCTATAGTTAACCTTTAAATAAATCAAGCTTTAGTCTTATTAGATTGAAAAAACTTTACCTTGTGTAGTGATTTGTGAGTATCATCTGCTTCATGTAAGGTTTTCCATGGGTGAATGAAACCATACGGTTCTTGTCCGTATTCATCAATTAAATCTTCTCTCCACAGAACGCAGAGGCTGCCTGTTGTGAAGCCATCTGCCACACAGTGTTCACAGAACCTGACGAGTGGAAAATTGGGAAGACCAAGATTTTCCTGAAGGTTTGGAAGACTTTTCAGTTATCAAGTTTTGCATCTATTGGTTTGTATAATTTGACAGGGATTCTTTGTTTTCCAGTCATTGTGAACCTGCAAATTTTCAGATTCAGAAATTTCCCAGACTCATCGTGACACTGCAAATTGTTTTATTATTTTTAGGATACTCAGGATGCTGTCCTAGAACGACTGAGGGAAGAAGAACTCAACAGGAATGCTCTTGTGATCCAGCATTTCATGGTGGGGTGCAGACACAGGTGCAATTTGAATTCTATACATAACAGATGTAAATTATTGTAGGAACTCAAACAAGAAACAATGTAGGAAACTGTATGCTTACTCAAACAGGTTAGTGTTTTGAGGTGCACTGTAACCATATAGTTTCATATGGAGGGCTCTTTCTAGACTTTTAACCCTCTCAAATTTCAGATATTGATACCTAAATAAGATTATATTATATTGCCTATCATTGTCCTCTTTACCTAACAGCTGTGGCCGCTGAATCTACATAGCTTTAGCATTATTGCTCTGCCTCTTTTATAGAAAGTCTTTTCTGATGAAGCGTAGAGCAGTTATGGTACTGCAGAGATACTGGCGAGCTTACCAAGAAACTAAGGCAACTAAAAAGGTATACAATTTTTAATTCAGTTTCTCATCTCATCTTCTTCCGCTTTATCTGAAATCGGGTCGTGGGGGCAGCAGCTAAAGCAGGGAAGCCCAGACTTCCCTCTCCCCAGCCACTTCATCCAGCTCTTCCGGGAGGACCCCAAGGCGTTCCCGGGCTTGCTGGGAGACATAGTCTCCCCAGTTTGCCTGTGGCCTCCTCCCGGTGCGACGTACCCGGAACACCTCCCGAGGGAGGCTTCCAGGGGGCATCCTGATCAGATGCCCGAGCCAACTCATCTGGCCTCTCGATCCTGTGGAGCAGCGGCTCTACTCCTAGCCCCTCCCAGATGACCGAACTTCTCACCTTATCTCTAAGGGAGAGTCCAGACATCCTGCAGAGGAAACTCATTTCAGCCGCTTGTATCCGGGATCTCGTTCTTTTGGTGACAATAGATGAGGGTGGGAACGTAGATTGACTGGTAAATAGAGAGCCTCACCTTTTGGCTCAGTTCCTTCTTCACCACGACGGACCGGTGCAGAGTCCGCATCACTGCAGATGCCGCACCGATCCGCCGGTCGATCTCCCGCTCCATTCTTCCCTCACTTGTGAACAAGACCCCAAGATACTTATACTCCTCCACTTGGGGGAGGACCTGATCCCTGACCCAGAGAGGATATGCAACCTTTTTCCGACTGAGGACCCTGGTCTCAGATTTGGAGGTGCTGATTCTCATCGCGACCGCTTCACACTCAGTTGCGAATCGTTCCAGCGAGAGTTGGAGCTCACGGCCTGATGAAGCCAACAGAACCACATCATCTGCAGAAATCTACGCCTAGATATTCTGCCCATAAAAGTTATGAACAGAATCGGTGACATAGGGCAGCCCTGGCGGCGTCCAACCGCGACTGGAAACGGGTCTGACTTACTGGCGGCTGACTATGACACGTCAAAGGGACCGGACCTGCATATCAGGGGTTCCAGAACCCCATACTCCCGGAGTGCCCCCCACAAGACTCCCCAGGGGACATGGTTGAACGCCTTCCCCAGGTCCATAAAACACGTTGACTGGTTGGGCGAACTGTGATTCCCCTATAACACACCCTCCAGTCCCCCTTCTTAAAAAGGGCAACCATCACCCCGGTCCGCCAATCCAGAGGCACTGTCCCCAATGTCCACGCAATGTTTCAGAGACGTGTCAACCAAGACAGCCCCACAACATCCAGAGCCTTTGGAAACTCCGGGTGGATCTCATCCATCCCCGGGGCCTTGCCACCGAGGAGCTTTTTAACCACCTCAGTGACTTCTATCCCAGAGATAAGAGAGTTCACCACAGAGTCCCCCGACTCTGCTTGCTCATGTGAAGGCGTGTCGCTGGCATTGAGGAGGTCTTCAAAGTATTCGGACCAGCGATTCACAACATCCCGAGTCGAGGTCAGCAGCGCCCCATCCCCACCATTCACTGTGTTGGTGGTGCACTGCTTCCCCCTTCTGAGACGTCGGATGCTGATGAAATTTTGTTTTCTGATCAAGTAAAATTGTCTCAAACTCATTCCCTCCCACTCTTGCTTGAAATAGATCCTGCAGGGTTTTCACCGTCTTGTGTCAAAGATTCGTGGTCGGAAGCTTCTGTTCCAGTATCAGAGACAGCATGCAGCAGCAGTCACCTTACAGAAACATGTACGTAATAAAGATACATCTAATAATGTTTGGACACAGTACTGTATGGACCAAATGACAGTCTGCTCTATTTCATTTGACATGGTAGCATGCTATCTGTATGATGTGTTGTGTATTGTGTTTTCTAATGCCAAGATTGAGATCTATATTTTATGTGTAATTCTTGATTTATTTTCCATACTGATACTGCACTAGGGCCCGATTGAGGACTTTTCCCAGCTAACTATGGGAAGTATCTGTGGGACACATTCAATTAGTGGCAAGCCATTTCATTCCTTTTCTGTACCGCTTATCCTCATAAGAGTTGTGGAGGTGCTCGAGCCTATTCAAGCCAATGATGGGCACCAGGCGGAGGACACCAGGGATTGGAGGCCAGCCAATCACAGGGCACAACGAGATGGAAAACCATACATGCTCACTCAGGCAAATTTAGAGTGCTCAACCAGCCTACCAAGCATGTTTTTGGGATGTGGGGGGAAAACGGAGTACCCGGAGAGAATATACAATCTCCACACAGAATCAAACAGAACCACATCATCTGCAAAAAGCAGGGATGCAATACTGAGACCACCAAACCGGAGCCCCTCAACGCCACTGCTGCGCCTAGATATTCTGTCCATAAAAGTGATGAACAGAATCGGTGACATAGGGCAGCCCTGGCTGAGTCCAACCCCCACTGGAAACGGATCCCACTTACTGCCGGCTACGCGGAGTAGACTCTGCGACCGGTCATAAAGGGACCCCATACTCTCGGATTACCCCCCACAAGACTACCAGGGGCGCACGGTCAAATGCCTTCTCCAAGTCCACAAAGCACAAGAAGTCTGGTTGGGCAAACTCCCATGACCCCCCGGGTACCCTGCTGAGGGTGTAGAGCTGATCCACTGTTCCACGGCCAGGACGAAAACCACACTGCTCCTCCTGAATCTAAGATTCGACCTCCCGGCGGACCCTCCTCTCCAGTACCCCAGAATAGACCTTCCCGGGGAGGCTGAGGAGTGTGATTCCCCGATAATTGGAACACACCCTCCGGTCCCCCTTTTTAAAAAGGGGAACCACCACCCCGGTCTCCCAATCCAGAGGCACTGTCCCCGATGGCCACGCGATGTTGCTTAGGCGTGTCAAACAAGACAGCCCCACAACATCCAGAGCCTTTAGAAACTCCAGGCGGATCTCATCCATTGAGGAGCTTTTTAACCACCTTGGTGACTTCAACACTTCCTCATGGGAAGGCGTGTCGGTGGAATTGAGGAGGTCTTCAAAGTATTCGGCCCACCGATTCACAACATCCCGAGTCGAGGTCAGCAGCGCCTCATCCCCACTATATACAGTGTTGACGGTGCACTGCTTCCTCTTTCTGAGACGTCGGATGGTGGAGCAAAATATCCTTGAAGCGACCCGAAAGTCGTTCTCCATGTCCTCACCAAACTCCTCCCATGTTTTTGCCTCAGAGACGACCAGAGCCGCGTGCCGCTTGACCAACCAGTACCCGTCAGCTGCCTCCAGAGTCTAATGGCCAAACGGGCCCGGTAGGACTCCTTTTTCAGCCTGACGGCATCCCTTACTGCTGGTGTCAACCAGCGGGTTCTGGGGTTGCCGCCTCGACAGGCACCGGCCACTTTGCGGCCGCAGCTCCAGTCTGCCGTCTTAGCAATAGAAGCACGGAACATGGTCCACTCGGACTCAATGTCCCCCGCCTCTTCCCGGACATGATAAAATCTCTGTCGGAGGTGGTAATTGAAACTCCTTCTGACAGGGGACTCCACTAGGTGTTCCCAGCAGACCCTCACGAGATGTTTGGGTCTCCCGGGCCGCATTGGCATCTGCCCTCACCATCGAAGCCAACTCACCATCAGGTGGTGATCGGTTGACAGATCCGCCCCTCTCTTTACCTGAGTGTCCAAGACATGCGGCCGCAGGTCCGATGACACGACCACAAAGTCGATCATCGAATTGCGACCTAGGGTGTCCTGGTGCCAAGTGCACATATGGACACCCTTATGCTTGAACATGGTGTTCATTATTGTCAAACCATGACGAGTGCAGAAATCCAACAATAGAACACCACTCGGGTTCCGATCAGGGGGGCGTTCTTCCCAATCACTCCCCTCTAGGTCTCACTGTCATTGCCCACGTGGGCATTGAATGCCCCCAGCAGAACGAGGAAGTGTCCTGAAGGCACTCCCTCCAAGGACTCAAAAAGGGTAGGTACTCTGAACTGCTTTTTGGTGCATACGCACAAACAACAGTCAGGTCCTGTCCCCCCACCCGAAGACGGAGGGATGCTACCCTCTCGTCCACCGAGGTAAACCCCAACATACAGGCACCGAGCCAGGGGGCAACAAGTATGCCCACACCCGCTCGGCGCCTCTCACCGTGGGCAACTCAACCAGAGTGGAAGAGTGTCCAACCGCCCTCGAGAGGAGTGGTACCGGACACCAAGCTTTGCGTGGAGGTGAGCCCGACTATGTCGATCCGGAATTTCTCAACCTCACGCACTAGCTCAGGCTCTTTCCCAACCAGAGAGGTGACATTCCACGTCCCAAGAGCCAGTTTCTCCAGCCGGGGATCAGGCCGCCAAGGATCCCTCCTTTGGCTGCTGCCCAACTATCGGCACACCCGACCTCTTAGCCCCCTCTCACAGGTGGTGAGCCCATGTGAGGGGGAACCCACGTCCCCTCTTTGGGCTGTGCCCGGCCGGGCCCCAGGGGTGTAGGCCCGGCCGCCAGGTGCTCGCCATTCCGCCCCTCCTCCGGGCCTGGCTCCAGAGTGGGGCCCCGGTGTCTGGGCGAGGGAAGACGTCATCCAATTGTTTTTCATCATAAGAGGTCTTCTGAGTCATGCTTTGTCTGGTCCCTCAACTCAGACCAGTTTGCCATGGGTGACCCTACCAGGGGCACAAGGCCCCAGACAACATAGCTCCAAGGATCATTGGGACACACAAACCCCACCACCACGTTAATCGAAACACTAAATATCATCCTTCCCGGTTCAAATAAATTTGATGACTATCTTTGTCAGTGGTAGTGACTGAGTTAAAGGCTATAAGCCACAAAATAATCCAGAGGTAGAACGATTAGGGAAGTTCCTGATCTTATCACATGATCGTAAAATGGGCTTGAGCGCGTCATTTTCTGAATGGGGTCAAGAAGAATTGGTTATTAAGATCAGATTTGTTTTAGGGACTACACCAAAACAATGTTGTCAAAAGAAACAAAAACATTTTTTTTTAAATTTGCACAACACATTTTTAGAAGATCTTAATCGAGAAGAAAATGATTGCCTTTTAAAGATATTTTGATGGCAACAAAGCGACAAAATATTCAAGATGGACTTGGATATTGTCAAAAAAACAATACATGTTTTTTAATATTTTTTTCATCAGCAGATCCTCAGAATCAAGTGATTCAAACACAGGTGCAAAAATATGGGATCGGGACAATTACTTAGGAGTTATTCTTTTGCTGAATCTTCGCCGTCTCAAAATGACCAAATTATCCTTGAGACACATTGGTTTTGCGTTGACAAGTGGAGAGATGTGCTCTCTAACTCTCTAAGCAATGTTTCTTGTACCTTGTTGATTCTATGCCAAAAATATTCAAAGTAGTGCTATTGGCAAAAGAGGTCTAAGCCTCTCCTATAGCAATTAAATTAGTATGAATTGATGAGTAATCACTATGACAATGTTTAGGTGAGGCATTACCAAGCAAGGAAACGTCAAATAGATGCAGTCACACTGCTGCAGGCTTACACCAGAAGATTCCTTGCAAGAAAATTATTTGAGAGAATGAAGGTTGAGGTACCGGTAAGTGTTAAACCTCTTGAAATTTTAAGAGGTTATTTTGTGTTTTCTATACTCCATCTAACACTTGTATCAGGTCTACCCTGACCCCCATACCACATCAGAGGATCATGAGACTGAAGGTGACATTGCCTCAGCACTCACGTTCCGACTAGAAAAGGTTTGCATGCAGTCTGAGCAAGCGAATGAAGAATTTGAACCTGTCATTGAGGTGGATTTGGAGGACAACAAAAGCAATGTCCTTCCAATCACTGCGCTGGATTTGAAGGACAACAAAAGCAATATCTCTGAGGTGGATTTGGAGAACAATGAAGACAATGTCCCACTAAACATTGAAATAGACTTGGAGGACAATGAAAACAATGTAGCTCCTATACCTCCCTTGAGAGTTACAATGTGCGAAGACCTGGAATCAGATGAAACTGAGGTTTGACCACAGCTTCATTAAAATTGGCAAAATGATATGACAATGATTAAGCAAATATACGGCCTAACATCTGTTTATTTTAACCATACAGTATGCAGAGACCAGATCTGAGATAAGTATTAATGCCTCAGACATGACAAATCCAACTCCAACTCCATCACTTGAAGAAGAGGAAGACGATTTTGAAGATTTTACAGAGGACTTTTCATTCTACAAGTTTAGCCTTCTTCACTTTCAGAGTGAAATGAGCCATACACACATAAAACACAGACTTAAAAATCCTCTTCTCCAACACAATGATGAAGGTGATATATTGGTGAGTTGTAAAATTCTGTATTTATATTCTAGGATTTCTATGCTCTATCTGGACATTATCTATCATGGTTTTCAGGCATCGCTGACCGTATGGTGGATTATACTGCGATTTATGGGGGACCTACCAGAGCCACGATCTCCAGATTCGACCTCTCAGGTCTCAAGTCTCAGCATTTCTCGCCATCTGCCTAATAGGCAGGCAAGGAGGCTGAGCAACCTGGTAGGATTAGACCAGGTAAGAAAAGAAGAATAACAAGGATAAATATATATTTTTTAATATTAATGATAAGTTTAACAACAGTACTGAGCTTTTCCATCCTAGATGTAAATGCTTATTGGACTCACAAATGCTCTACAGATATTAATATGATTTGGTATTGGCACTTAACTGTTTAGAAAATACTGAGGAAGAACAAGAAAAAGCATGGAACCAGAAAAGCCTCTGCAATACTTGAGGAGGTTGGTCCACATTGCTTCCAAATCTTAATTGTGTGCGTGCGTGCGTGCGTGCGTGCGTGCGTGCGTGCGTGCGTGCGTGTCAGTATCAGTGGCGGGCGGTGCATTTTCTGGTAGCCCCTTCAACGTATCAATCCAACCCTCAAAAACTATATCATGGCTATAAAACCTCTACTGCAGCTACAGCTGCAACACATAAAAAATAATCAATAAATTAATGCACAAAAATGGGGTAAAATCCACTTCCTAGCAGCATTTCATGATTAAATACAAATACTGGAGCTTTTCAGACATTAAAACCAGGCCAGGGGGTGATTTTCCAGGGAAAAGACAGCGATGAACGTCAATGGCGTATGGGCAAACATTGCCCGAAAATGGGGTAAAATCCAGCCGAAAACAGCATTTATTGATTAAATACAAATACTGGAGCTTTTTAGACATCAGAACAGGGCCCGGAGTATCATTTCCCCGGTAAAAAGACAGCGATGAACGTTGATATGTCCATACGTGAAATGACAAAAAATGCACTAAAATACTAAAATTAGGTAAAATCCACTTCCTAGCATCATTTATTGATTGAATACAAATACTGGAGCTTTTGAGACATTACAACCAGGCCAGGGGGGTGATTTTTTTCCGGGAAAAGACAGCGATGGACGTCAATGGTGAAACGCCAAAAATTAAACTGGGGTAAAATCCACTTCCTAGCAGCATTTTGTGATTAAATACAAACACTGGAGCTTAAATACAAACACTGGAGCTTTTCAGATATCAGAACTTGGCCCACAATTGAAATATTATTTAGGAATATAGCCATATTTGTAATTTTACTCACCAAAAATCATTTTTACACAATATCCATCCTCCTTTCTTTCTTCCTTCTTTCCTATCACCATCGAAGCTAATGATGAAAGTCGAGCCTGTCCTGTCATATTTCCGGCATAGTCCGTTTTGAAAATAGCTTTAAAACAACACAACAATATATTATTTGCTTGTGGAGCTAAGTTAGCGCGCTGAAAGTGCCCCACACACCATTTTCCCGGCTGTAACAGGCTTGCTAGCTTCGGAGTTGACCGCCCTTTCTTAATGATGTCCATTTTTTTCTGGAAAAGTCCGTCTGGAAAATAGCTTTGTGAGCAAACAGAATCCATTTGTTTTTGCTTCTGTCGTCCATTGTGGGTGGAGTTTGCGATCTCGGCTGCCTCGGGTACTGCTTTGGCCCGCCTACTAGCCAATCATAGTTTGTGAAAGCAATGACATGTCCCAGCCAGCAAAATGCTAACACCTATGAAAAATCATTGTGGGGTTGCCAACTCGAAATCTGATTGGTTAAAAGCAACAGTCTAGTTTAATGCAGCAGAGCCCGCAAGAACTGATTGTGAAGGCTTTGAGGCAGATCTGATCTGGCAACAAATAATGGCTGAAATGTGATTGGTTAAATGCTTCAATATGAAAACACATCTGGAAGCAGTGCAACCAGGGGGGAAAGCAATGAAAGGAAGCTAACAGACCCTTTTGAATAATAAGTATTGATGGACAAAATATAATATGACTCAGATATTTCTTAGGCCAGCAGAGAAGGCCTTGAAGGTCCTGACGGCCCGCCACTGATATATATATATATATATATATATATATATACATATACATACATATAAATATTAATATGTATATATACACATATGTATATATATATATACATATATGTATATATATATATATATATATATTTTTTTTTTTACATAAAGTATACTCTTGTAATTCCTCTTATCTCACAAACAAGACAGAGAATTTGACAGAGGATGAAGATGTGTTAATTGGAGAGGGTCCTACATTGGACAGGCCTCTTTCCTCCCTGGAGAAATTACACATCATTGTTGGATACGCTCTTTCCAAACGAGGAATTCGGTGAGTGTGGTATACTAAATAATAATGGCTTATCAACATGGTATATGTGCTGGGGGAAATATAATTGGTAATTGAGGCAATCAAAATGGTACCTTGAACCAGTAATACATAGTTTTTGCGGTAGATATGTTCCACGACCTGCCGCAATAGGTGAATAACAGCGATGTATGGACAGGTTATGGTGCCTATTTAATATTATTTGTGCTTTTAAATCCCCTCTTTGTACGATCATTTTACTCTCTATTACAATACTGTTCACTAATCCTGCACTAAGGAAAACAATTGGTGAGAAGTATATATGCATATAATGTTAAATAAAATAAAGATTATTCTGTATTTGTTTTTTATTTGTATCCAAGGTTGTTTTATTTGTATCCAAGGATGTTTTTTCGGCATTCCACTATGCATATGCCGCCCAAAGTAGCTTCCATACAGATAACATTCTTATTATGAGACATAACAACCCTCCTTGCTGTTTTACCAATACTGATGGAAGTTATCATCCAATTGTTAGCTTCATCCTCCTTGATAAAAACAAGTAGTAGATTCATTCACTTCAAAATGGTGAGCAATGTTATCTTAAGTTTCCCCTTTCTTGCCTTTGCGCTTCCTTTCCCTCACTCATAGGACCCACACTACTGAAGGTAGACACTACCCCCTACTGGCCAATGAAATACTCTCCAATCGTGACTTGCCGTTTTTGCCCATTTCATGATTGTATTATTCATACCTCTCAACTATTACGATTTTGCCGTATTTTACAAGCTTTTTGTTAATTTTAAACTGTGTATGCCGTATAACAATTTTAGTACGGGGAAAAAAATTAAATGTATTTTTTTTTTGTAAAACTGACCTCGTTTTACCCATTCTGGCTCTAATCCGGATCGTCTTGATCACTGGTCGTCCAGCAGAGGAAAACAGCATCGTCAATTGCTAATACAGTCATACCTTGAGATACGAGATTATTGCGTTCCGGGACTAAACTCGTATGTCGATTTAGTCACTTCTCACACCAACGTTTCCCATAGAAATGAACTAAATACAAATTTTTCATTCCCACCCTCTGAAACAAACAGGATATTACAATTGAAAAACATATTTTTTATTGGTTGTAAATCACCATCTACTAACAAAGTAACAAATAACTAGTGGTTGTGATGTTTAATAATAAAATGAGACATTATTCAATACAACGGGAACTTCGCGGATGGGAGAGAGAGAGAGACTTGACTCGATGCGCTCGTAACGTAACCTAAACTTTAACTTTATCTTAAATGAACTTAGATTCCTATACACACACACTCACACTTTAAAAAAAAGTTTTAATCTTACGATACAATAAATTTAAAGCTTCTTGTGCAATAACCAAGGCAAAGAGGTTAATATTTTCCACCGTGGCTTTTGAGGCGAACTTCCTGCTTCTCCATACGTATTGGCGAGCTAGCTCAGTCACGCGTACACTACTCATGTTTTTTTTATTATTTTGTGCTTAAAATCCATTGTCATCATACGCCTTTTCTTCACACCACCCTTCATTGCACCGGCTTGTTTTGGACCCATTGTGTTCCACTTAATTCTGCACTGACTAACGCAACAACAACAAAACACGGAAAAAAATGCAACGCTCTGCCCATTGCTCGTGAAGATCTTTGCACGAGGGAGATGCGGTGAGAAATCATAAGCAGCCTCTCGCGGCCTGGCCACCTGGCTGACTCATATGCTCGTATTTCAAAATTTGTCTTGTATCTCAAGGTAAATATTTGCTCGTATCTCAAATTCCTCGTACGCCGGGGCACTTGTATGTCAAGGTATTACTGTATTGTCATGCTTTAAGATGTGCGCACCCGCATCCGTCACGCCCGCCTTTTCACTGTATAGCGTGTACCCAGACAATCAAGCTGTCAGCGTCATACAACATCTACAGAATCTTGAATTTAGTGCATACAAAAGGCTAATGACACCCTGTCCACTTAGGGGAAAATTGTATACTTCACAGTGCGCCCTATGCGAATAAATATGGGCCGCGTTGTGTTTGTACGGTTTATTATCACTTAATACGGGGAATTGCAATCATTAATAAGGGGAGCAACTGGCTGAGGTTGACAGGTATGTATTATTGTTCCTCCATTATGTACTTTTCATATATAGTTGGTGGATCCAAGCCGCTAAGTGGTTAATTTCCGATACTTGAACCGGAAAGGGGCAAGGTATTACTGTACTACTTTTTTAAATTTCCTGTTAAATCTGTGTGTTTTTGTGTGCACAGCAATACCCTGTTTATCGTGGTTAATAGGTTCCAAGACCTGCCGCAATAGATTAATAACCTTGATTAGGGACAGTGTTTTTATGGTGTCTATTTAATATTAACTTTTAAAACCCTCTCTATACTATTATTTAACTCTCCCTTAAAATACTGCTTACTGTTCCTGCGCAAACAAGAACAAATGTTAAAAAATAACATTTAATATAAAATAAAATAAAGATCGTACTGTACTTTGCTGTGATCCTATACATATGACTAACGGTGCTTCAATACAGACGTAATAACCCTCTTTGCGGTTTTATTAAAAGTGATGAAAGACATCTTCCTAATGTTAGCCTTGTCCTTATTCACATAGCGAATGGTATATGCAATATGTAAGATACCCCTTTGTTGCATTTACTCCTGCTCTTCCTGACTAGAAGGAGCCACACTAACGAAGATAGAGATTGCACCTTAGTGGCCGGTGACAGACTTCAATTGTGACTTGGCTTTTTCCCATCTTATTGTTTGTGTTCCTTGACTATAAACTTTTCATAAATATTTGGCGGATTCCAAGCTGGAATGTGGCGAATACATGATCGTTGTTCCACAAAGTGGCGAGCTTTGAACATATATACCATATTTTTCAGATCAGACGGATCATCCTAGAAATTAGTCTTTTATTTGGTATTTAGATTTATTTTGTTTTCCTACAGAGATGAGATTTACTGTCAAATCTGTAAGCAGCTGTTGAACAATAAAAAACAGACAAGCTGTATGCAAGGTTGGGCCCTACTCTCCATCTGTCTGGGGATCTTCCCCCCAACAGACCTGTTCCTCAAGGTTAGTCCCTGACACTTTATTTCTTCAAATTGTATTTTGTGTGAAAAGGCAAAAAATTGAAGGGCAAAAGTCAGATTTACATAGCCGAACTAAGTTCCATGATTTAATTTATGTACCATATTTTCACGACTATATGGTGCACCGCATTTAAAGGCGCAGTGTCAGTAACGAGTGCCATTTCTGTATTTGACACACACACAGGACGCACCGCATTTAAAGGCGCAGCCAGGTATGGCAAAACATACACCAGCTTAAACATACGGACACACGCTAAAAACATGTTTTTAAAAAGGCAACGGAAGCAAAACTGGGTTCGGTTGTACTTTATTTAGCCATTTTACAATGTACTCACGTCATCATCACCCACAAATCAAGTCCTCATTTTCTGTGTCCGAATTGAACAATTGTCCAAATGAGTCATCGAAAACGCCGGGTTCCCTCTCTTCGTTGTCAGAGTCACTGTCATTGCCATGTGGCTCCACAGAAATGATGACAAAAGCTTGAACCAGCGTGCAAGCAGACACGTTCGTCCAGGCGGCCACAATCCATTTCCAAATAGTAGCGTAACTAGCCCGGCACTGCCTGCCACCCTTCGTAAAGCTGTGTTGATGCCGATGTCCAGTGGTTTTCAAGCATCTGTTGTTAGTGCCTTTAACAACAGTGCAAGCAGACACGTTCGTCCAGGCAGCCATAATCCATTCGCAAATAGTAGCGTAACTAGCCCGGCGCTGCCTGCCACCCTTCGTAAAGCTGTGTTGATGCCGATGTCCAGCAGTTTTAAAGCATCTGTTGTTAGTGCTTTTAACAACAGTGCAAGCAGACACGTTCGTCCAGGCAGCCACAATCCATTCGCAAATAGTAATCCGGCGCTTTAGTTAAGCCTCCGGGAATGACGGCAAGCTCAGAGTTCATTTCCGTTACTTGGTTTTTCACCGCTGCTTTGGGGGGCCTTAGAAACCAAACCGAAATTGTTTTGCAATAAACACATGCCCACACTACGGGTACCTTGTAGGGGCATGCCCTTAGCGTCTGACCCCACCCACATCCGCCTTCTCTCTATATAAGAAGCGTGTCAACAAGAAGTGTTCTCAGTCAGGCTTCGCTGCCTGTCTGCTGGATGAGCAACAGGAAAGCATGGATCACAAAAGCCTTCACATAGGACTGGTTCTTAAACTATTTCATCCAGAACTCGACGCTGCACGTCACTGAAAGGGGGCTGCCCTTCAAGGTCTGGACTGTGCAGGAGGACTTGGACTAAAACTCCCATTAACGATTTTTTGGATTGATATCACACAGTGGCGGGCTGTCAGGGCCTTCAAGGCCTTCTCTGCTGGCCTAAGAAATATCTGAATCATATTATATTTTGTCCATCATTACTTATTATTCCAAATGGTCTGTTAGCTTCCTTTCATTGCTTTTCCCCCTGGTTGCACTGCTTCCAGATGTGTGTTTTCATATTGAAGCATTTAACCAATCACATTTCAGCCATTATTTGTTGCCAGATCAGATCTGCCTCAAAGCCTTCATAATCAGTTCTTGCGGGCTATGCTGCATTCAACTAGACCAGGGGTCCCCAAACTTTTTCTTGTGAGGGCCACATAACTTTTCCCTTCTCTGATGGGGGGCCGGTGTCAGTTTGTAACAGAAAAAGTGTGACGATCGTAGGGGAGCTTAATTTTTTTTAATTGTTTTCCAGAAAGCCACACATAACCAAATAACCCTTTCCAGGTTCTTTACAGAAAAAAAGTCAGGAAACATATAATAACACTATTAATGAAATAAATAATAACTAATTAACCCTCTCTGAGTTCTTCACAGAAAAAACTGGAAATAAATAACACTATTTATGAAATAAATAATAACTAAATAACTCTCTCTGGGTTCTTCATAGAAAAAAAAGCCATGGAACATTAACTTTCTGTTGTGCCATGCACAATCTTCTCCCTTTGCTCTGAAGTTTATGCACGACACCACAACCGTCATTACAGAATCCCACGTCAACATTTTGCAGCACAGTGCTTGGTGGTGAATTTGGCAGTGGACTCGTAGCGGGGCGGTGAGACCCCTTTTTTCCAACTCCCGGTTCATGCGTCCCATTATTAGACCGCGAGTTTCGGCCACCATGCTAGGAGCCCCGTCAGTCGTGATGCTAGCTAGCTTTGACCAGTCCAGGTCCAACTTCTCCATGGTTTGGCACACTTTGTCAAAAATATCCTCTCCCGTTGTAGTCCCTTTGAGACTTTGGAGGGCTGCCAGATCCTCGCAAATCTCAAAGTTTGCGCTAACTCCACGAATAAAAATGAGCAGTTGCGCTGTGTCTTGCACGTCCGTGCTTTCATCCAGTGCTAATGAAAAAAAAGTCAAATTATTTCGTCTTCTGCTGCAGCTGGGCATATACATTACTCCCGATTTCTTCAACGCGTCTGGTCATTGTACTCACCGACAGACTTGCGGCATTAAATGCATCTTTCTTCTCGGGACACACCTCCTCCGCGACAGTATCCATACATTTCTTAACAAACTCTCCGTCAGTGAAAGGCTTACCGCTGCTTGCTATCAATTTAGCAACCCAAAAGCTGGCCCGAACGGATGCCTGGTTCTGCTGAGATAGTAGTCCACTTTTTCGCTTTGAGAGTTTGTCTGCTTGTATTTGGCCTTGCAATCTATCGTACTTGTCTTTGTGACGGGATTCATAGTGTCGGCAAAGATTGTATTCTTTGAATACCGCCACCGTCTCTTGACAAATGAGACAAACAGCCTTTTCTTTGCATTGAACAAAAAAAAAATCGTTTGTCCACTCCAGGTTAAATACCCTGCATTCTGAATCAATTTTTCTCTCACCTAACTTTTTCGCCATTATTCCGTTCTCAAACAGGTTGCAGTTTTAATATGCTTGAATAGTCCGCGATGGTCCCAGGGCTCCGCCCTCACCTGCGATCGTCCAGATGTCTCGGTAACACTGCTCGTGCATGCAACGGTGGACGTGCCCGCATGCATCAAAGGGAAACACTCTCCCCGCGCGTGTCACCAAAGAAGCAATGCGAAGCCCCGCTTCACTGGGATGATTTGTGGGCTCAGCAGGGGGGCAATGAACCAAACACAAGATTAAAACGTCCCAGTCTTCAAGGCCAAATAGGAAAAAAAATCCGATAGCGTCTCTGGTATTGTTCAGAGGGCCGGTCCAAATGTGCCGGCGGGGCGCATCCCAAAATAAAAAAATTAAAAAAAAAAAATTAAAAAAAAAAAAAAAAATTAAAAAAAAAAATCCGATAGCGTCTCTGGTATTGTTCAGAGGGCCGGTCCAAATGTGCCGGCGGGCTGTATCCGGCCCGCGGGCCGTAGTTTGGTGACCCCTGAACTAGACTGTTGCTTTTAACCAATCAGATTTTGAGTTGGCAACCCCACAATGATTTTTCATGGGCGTTAGCATTTTGCTGGCTGGGACATGTCATTGCTTTCACAAACTATGATTGGCTAGTAGGCGGGCCAAAGCAGTACCCGAGGCAGCCGAGATCTCAAACTTCCCCCACAATGGCCGACAGAAGCAAAAACAAATGGATTCTGTTTGCTCACAAAGCTATTTTCCAGACGGACTTTTCCAGAAAAAAATGGACATCATTAAGAAAGGGCGGTCAACCCCGAAGCTAGCAAGCCTGTTACAGCCGGGAAAATGGTGTGTGCGGCACTTTCAGCGCGCTAACTTAGCTCCACAAGCAAATAGTATATTGTTGTGTTGATTTAAAGCTATTTTCAAAACGGACTATGCCGGAAATATGACAGGACAGGCTCGACTTTCATCATTAGCTTCGATGGCGATAGGAAAGAAGGAAGAAAGAAAGGAGGATGGATATTGTGTAAAAATTATTTTTGGTGAGTAAAATATGGCTATATTCCTAAATAATATTTCAATTGTGGGCCAAGTTCTGATATCTGAAAAGCTCCAGTGTTTGTATTTAATCACAAAATGCTGCTAGGAAGTGGATTTTACCCCCAGTTTAATTTTTGGCGTTTCACCATTGATGTCCATCGCTGTCTTTTCCCGGGAAAAATCACCCCCCTGGCCTGGTTGTAATGTCTCAAAAGCTCCAGTATTTTTATTCAATCAATAAATGATGCTAGGAAGTGGATTTTACCTAATTTTAGTGCATTTTTTGTCATTTCACGTATAGACGTATCGACGTTCACCGCTGTCTTTTTACCGGGGAAATGATACTCCGGGCCCGGTTCTGATGTCTAAAAAGCTCCAGTATTTGTATTTAATCAATAAATGCTGTTTTCGGCTGGATTTTACCGCATTTTCGGGCAATGTTTGCCCGTACGCCATTGACGTTCATCGCTGTCTTTTCCCGGGAAAATCACCCCCTGGCCTGGTTTTAATGTCTGAAAAGGTCCATTATTTGTATTTAATCATGAAATGCTGCTAGGAAGTGGATTTTACCCCATTTTTGTGCATTAATTAATTTATTATTTTTTATGTGTCGCAGCTGTAGCTGCAGTAGAGGTTTTATAGCCATAAAATAGTTTTTGAGGGTTGGATTGATACGTTGAAGGCGCTACCAGAAAATGCACCGCCCGCCACTGATATCACATAAAGGGGAACTGTTTTCACTGAGTACAGTAAATACAGTATTTAAAGTATTTATATTTTTTATATATAAATTATATTTATATATTAATACATTAGTCTTTTATATGCTTATAACTAATATTTAATAAATTCACTTCTTGATAATTGTACTAGTGTACTTGTGTTTTTGTATAAGCGTGAAAATATGTAGTATGGTAGTAATAATAGGGGTGATCCTACTTCGTGGTTTTTCGATTATCGCAGCCATATCTGGTCTACATTATCCACGAAATTCGAGGAATGACTGTATTGCAGCAAATGCCAGAAGATCATGGTACTTACTAAAAAATATCATCACAGTGCTTTGAATGCATTCTTTGGCTAACTCTGCCTCAAGATACATTTGTGGATCAGGATAGATTTCCACTGCATTGTTTGAAGAAGCACAATTAAGAGTTTTGCTATGAAGTGGCAAAAGTGTGTCAATGTGTGGAATTTTAAAAGTAAACTCAATGGATAAGTTGGAATCTCTTTTCTTGTAAATGTGGAAGAAAATCCGACACATTTAAAAATTATAGATACCGTATTTTCACGACTATAAGGCGCACTAAAAAGTCTTACATTTTCTCCAAAATAAAAGGGCGTCTTATAATGCGGAGCACCGTGTGTAAGCTCTAAAGCTTTGTTCTTGTTTTTTTAAAGCATGAGGAGTTCATTGAGGACAGTCAAACTTGTAGATTAAGGCTAGTTTCACCTTGAAGCCAGTCACATTCACACACATGATGATGATCCACACTTTCAGTTCATCTTTTAATACTAAGCATGTCTGGGAAGGCATCCTCTTCCAAAAAAGGCCAGTCTCATCCATGTTAAAAATTTGCTCTGGAAGATACCAAGAACAATTCTCTTGAATTATGTGGGACAACTCTTCCTCGATATAGTGTTTTGCTTGGTCTGCCCAGGAGGCTTCCCCATACAGCCAGTGCGGTGAGTGAGTCTTGTGGTTTTATTGCAAGCAAGGGCTGGTTTGAAAAGTTTAAGAAGAGGTATGGTCTCTACCTCTTAAGTGAGTGAACCTCGTGGCTTTATTGCAAGCAAGGGGTGGTTTGAAAAGTTTAGGAAGAGGTATAGACCATACCTATGGTCTATACCTCTACTTAAACTTTTTGGATTGCAGTCAGGTGCTTCTTGTTTCAGCAGAAATCAAATTGATTAAACTATCTGTATTGGATCAGTTGGAACAAAATTCTGCACCCACAGCAGCCCTCGAGAACCGGATGGCCCACCTCTGGATTTTAAACACCGATTCGAAATCCAAAAAATGCTGTAATAGGCTCGGCATAGTCTTTCTGTGCGCGATGCGAAATGTAATCCGAAGAAAAGGCAAGACTGTTACGATCACGCTGCGTCGCTGCGTCGTCGCAGCGCGATCGGGAATATCTTAGGGGACCCATGCGCAGGAGACATGAGTTGACTCGAGCCAGTTCACTTCAAACTACGTTCTTTAATGAATAAACAAAGGTCTACAAATCCACAATGGCCTGGAACAGAACGGCAGCATGCGACGCGCACGCACAAACAAAAGAGACGATCCGGCAATGGTCCTCTGACACATAGCTCCTTAAATAATAAAGCCAGGAAGCAATCAGCAGATTGACTGCAGCTGCTTCCCTGACGGCACGTCAGGAGGGACAAAACAGGCCACTCCTGACAAAGACAGCATCCTTCTCGGCATTCTTCTACGGTGAAATTTCGCTTCTTCTTCTGCGCTGAGTGCCACCCATTTCAGCGCCGAAGTGGAGCTCTGACCTCTGCTATTTTTCATCTCCTGTCTTCCGCTTGTGAGTTTCAGCATGAATTTTGACATTTTTATAAATATTTTTCTAATACTTAATATAAAAAACGCGACATAGTTAAGCCGCGAATGTTAAAACTGCGAAGTGGTGAAGGATAACAGTACAGTGGTACCTCGACATGCAAGCACCCCGACATACGAGCACCCCAAAATACGAGCATTTCGCAATACGAGTAACATTTCGAGCAAACAATTATCTCTAGATACGAGACAAATTTCGAGATACGAGAAAGCCAGGTGGCCAAGACATGAGAGGCTGTTTATGGTTTTAGCGCACTGTCTTTTTTGCCGCTTCTCTTTCGTGTATAACAGATATCTACGAGCACTGGACGGAGCGTTGCATTTTCTTGTGTGTTTTTTTTTCCGTCACTAAGCGCAAATGGCGGAGCGATCACTAATACGAGGAGTATATATTACTTCTCGTTGGCAAGTGGTTGTGTGTTATCCTATTGTGAGGACATATGTGTGCATCATTTTGGGAATATTTTGAAGGGAATACAAAAGCAAACAGCCCATCTATAGTGAAAGTCAGGTAGGATGCGGGGCAAATAGAGCCAACCCGGGAGAAGAAAGGTATCAAACTTTAATACAAAATTAGAATTAAGTTTAGTGTAAGGTTAGATTAAACTTATATTTGAGTGTGTCTGCATCGTAATCCAAATTCATTTAAATTTGTTTATGTTATGAAACGATCGTGTTGCCATGCAAAAAGCGCCCCCTCTCTCTGTCCGTCTCTCTTTCTCTCCCCCTTCGAAATCCGTATAATTTTAGTACTATTAAACACATTTTAGCAGTGGTGTGCCGTCAGGGCCTTCAAGGCCTTCTCTGCTGGCTTAAGAAATATCTGAATCACAGACTGATGTTAATTATATTTTGTCCATGAATACTTATTAAATAATACCAAATTGTCTGTTAGCTTCCTTTCATTGCTTTTCCCCTGGTTGCACTGCTTCCAGATGTGTGTTTTCATATTGAAGCATTTAACCAATCCCATTTCAGCCATTATTTGTTGCCAGGGTCAGAAATCTGCCTCAAGGCCTTCATAATCAGTTCTGCAGGCTCTGCTGGATTAAACAAGCGTCGATAAGACTGTTGCTTTAACCAATCAGATTTCGAGTTGGCAACACCGCAATGCCTTCTCGCAGGTGTAGGGATACGTCATCGCTTTCACCAACTATGATTGGCTAGTGATAGAGTGGACTAGCCAGGGCTACCAAACTGTGTCTGGAGCGAGCTGCACAAGCAAATATATTGTTGTGTGGATTTAAAGCCATTTCAAGACGGACTTTTCAAGAAAAGAAAGCTGGACATCATTAAGAAAAGCTCGGACAACTCCAAAGCAAGCAAGCCTGTCACAACCGGGAACGAACATTTTCAGCACTAAATCAAATATTAACGTATGCCAGTAATAAGACGGACAGGCTCGACTTTCAGCATTAGCTTCGATGGCGATAGAAAAGAAGGAAGAAAGAAAGGAGGATGATATTGTGTACAGTTAAAAATGATTTTTGGTAGCACTAAATCAAATAAAAACGTATGCCAGAAATACGACAGGAGAGGCTCGACTTTCAGCATTAGCTTCGATGGCGATAGAAAAGAAGGAAGAAAGAAAGGAGGATGATATTGTGTACAGTTAAAAATGATTTTTGGTGAGTAAAATATGGTTATATTCCTAAATAATATTTCAATTGTATGGGGTTATTATTGATTATTTTTTATGCGTCGCAGCTGTAGCTGCAGTAGAGGTTTTATAGCCATAAAATAGTTTTTGCTGAAGGCGTCACTAGGAAATGCACGGACCGCCACTGCATTTTAGTAATATTAAACCACTAGTTATGTGTTACTTCGTTAATAGATGGCAAATTAGACAGAAAAAAAATTCCAATCCAATATCCTGTTTTTGGTGTTTTTTCAGAGGGTTTGAATGAATTAATTTGTTTTTAGTTCATTTCAATGGGAAACGTTAGTTCGGGTTACGAGAATATCGACATACGAGCTCAGTCCCAGAACGAATTAAGCTTGTATCTCGAGGTACCACTGTATTGCACTATTGTACATTCCTTTATGATTCCAGTATGCCGTAAACACCAAAAAACTGCCTACTCTATCTGTGGAAGAATTACATACAACATTAGAGATGCATCGATCACAAAATTTTGGCTTATCACTGAATATAGAAAAGACTAACTTGCTGATCTATCTCGCGATTGTTTTCATTATCAACAGCAACCACTTTTAACATTCCAACAGGTCTTGTTTTAGTTGAATATGACCTGTGAAACTGGTTTGTTTTAACTGACCATGGAATAGTTTTCTAAAAAAAGTTTCAAAATTAAAAGAAATTCTTTCCAAACGACAAAATAATATTTTTTGCAATAAGCTTCCATATTTTCTGACTGAATTCAGTCTCAAATAATAAGTAATGAGCCTATCTAATGGCTGAAAAGTGATTACCATATAGCAACTACATATGTGAAACACCAACAGAAATTTGATTCCTTCCCACATGAATGTAACAAAGTGCAGTATACATTATCATTGTAAATATGTTGGAGTTGAAAAAGTATGAAAAACATCAACAAATGCACTTAACTTCTTATTTACATTGAATGCCTCATTATCCACAGCCAAATGCTAGTGAGCTAAAGTAGTTAACAGACTTTAAACGTGATCAGTGAACTGGTTATATTTTATCGTGTTCGACCGATCCATCACACCCCAAAATGTATGAAAGTGGAAACCTTTAATATAAATATTGGACATACAACTGTGTACATCTCATTCACAATATGAAGGCTATTGTGAGCAAGATTAATTGAATCAATTAACAATGCAGAAATATCTAAGTCCAATTCAAGTCTTTCATATATCATTGCAGCTGCATGCTTATGTTGAATGCATTTTTTTTCAGACAACAAGCTTCCTTACTGCCTTACACGTTTAAGCCATTTATTAACATTAAATTCATATTTGACCTGTCTTATTTGACTATTCCAAACAGTATTTAGAGACCTTTATCCGAAAGGGACCAAATGGGTATGCAGAATATTGTAGTAAGCGCCTGAATCGAATTAGAGCCAATGGAGAAAGAAAAGAGCTCCCTTCTTGGATGGAATACCAGGTAGATACCGCCTTGTTTATATTTTTATAAATTTGGAGTTGGCAAGAGTGTTCGTTCATTAACAAGCCACAAAAAGAAACTGTTGTCATCAAAGGTTTCCTTTCCTCCGTTGACAGGCTTCTATAGCTAAGGAGCCTATAGAAATGACTGTGATTCTAACAGATGGCAGTCAAATCAGCCTACAGCTGGACTCCGCTTCTACCTCTGCAGAGGTCTGTCAAACCGTGGCTGACAAGATTAATCTACGTGACACATATGGGTTCTCTCTCTACATTCACCTCTTTGATAAAGTGAGCTTTACTTCCCCTGGTTAACAGGAGAGGGATTTTACTCAAGCCAAGCTTTTCAAAATCACATCCACCTTTCGAAGGACACCTCACATAACACAGACTAATGATTTTAACCTTTGACACCAGATGTGGTCTCTGGGAAGCTGTGGAAAGCACGTATTTGATGCTGTGTCTCAGTGCGAGCAGGAGATGAGACGACAGGGCAGGCATGAAAAGGACACCCCTGTGCAGTTAACAATCCGCAAAGAGCTGTTCACACCCTGGCATGATTGCTCTGAAGACTCCATCAGCACAGATCTCATTTACAAGCAAGTCATTCAGGGCATCAAGTCAGGAGAGTACACTTGTGAGAAGGTGAGGCTGTAGATACAATATGCTGTAAAATGACATTGAAGAATAATACAAAGGAAAATTACAGGCGTTCACTTGAACAATTAATTTAAAGCTGTGATGACGAGTAGTTAGTGAATACAATCCATGCCAACCACAGATTTATGTTTAAAGTTAATGATGATGAATGTGAATAGAGGTCTATTACATTTTGAAACAGATGAAGATAATATTTAAAGGTCTTCTGAACTCAAAGTAAAAATGAATAAATTGTGGGACTGGGCGAAAGTGAGTTTTTAATTTTTTTCCAAAATGGAAAGAAATCCCAATACGTTTGAAAAAAGTGCAGGTTCACATGTATGCTAATTACAGTAATCCCTCGAATATCGCAAATTAATGTAGACCAGACATGGCCGCCATAAATGAAAATCCACGAAGTAGGATCACCCCCATTATAACTACCACAATACATACTATTTTAATACTATTTCAATGAACCACTCGGCCAGTGTTAAATACAAATCTTGAACGGCATGAAACTATCTATGTAATATTAAAGCCTTTTATCATTTTACATATGAAACGAGGACCAAACATTTGAAAATATGTGAACATTACCTTTGTTTCCTACATACAAATGTAATTGTAACCTTGCAAAGAATTTAAGCCTTTTATGTTGTCACTAAAATGAGTTTACATCCCTTAGGATGATGCATATATCTATCTAGCAACAAAGCACTATTACATTCAGTTTGGTTCAGCATACAAGAAAGAAAATGTGTGCAAGGTGGTTGAGGACATTATTGCTGTACCTCTCATCGAGTACAAGTCCATGACAAAATGGATCCAACTAATTAGCGAAGCATGTTTGCAGGTAAGATTAACAAATTGTACTGCATGTTCCTCTTTTGGGTTCACATGGTCACTCAGACCCAAACTGTGTGTAATACTAGATCATGCAGAATCTGCACATTTAACTTTATTTAAGTTGAACAAAACCTTAGCACAAATTTGCATTAAAAAAATTCACAGGATACTTACACAAATGGGACCATGAGCAAAGAGAGCGTGAAAGGAGAACTGGTTGACAGTGCCCGAATGGATTGGCCAGTCCACTTCTCCAAGTTTTATGATGTTACAATGATGTCAGGTCAGTGACCATGCATCAGATATTCCACACACACTATATTAGATGAACAATGTTAATGATGTCATTGTTGAGCATAATCCTTTACATGTTAATGGCATTTGATTGCTCCATTATGCAAAAAGTATAATCCAGATTTTTAGGAGACCAGAATGAACAATGTCCTAATCACAACAGCTCATCTCATTTTCTGAACCGCTTTATCTTATTGGTTTTGTCTTCAACCTGCACAAGGGCCTAAAGGTGGAAATTAGCCTCTGGATATAATCTTAAATATTTGCATATGTTCATTAACATGAACATGTACAGTTGTGGTCAAAAGTTTACATACACTTGTGAAGAACATAATGTCATAGCTCTCTTGTGTTTCTAGTTATTTCTACAACTCTGATTTTTCTCTGATAGAGTGATTGGAACAGATACTCCTTTGTCACAAAAACATTCAAGAAGTTTAGTTCTTTTATGACTTTATTATGTGTGAACAGAAAAAAGTGATCAAATCTGCTGGGTCAAAAATATACATACAGCAGCGCTAATGTTTGGTAACATGTCCCTTGGCCATTTTCACTTCAATTAGGCACTTTTGGTAGCCATCCACAAGCTGCTTGCAAGCTTCTGGTTGAATCTTTGACCACTCCTCTTGACAGAATTGGTGCAGTTCAGTAAAATTTGATGGCTTTCTGACATGGACTTGTTTCTTCAGCATTGTCCACAAGTTCTCAATGGGGTTTAAGTCGGGACTTTGGGAAGGCCATCCGAAAACCTTAATTCTAGCGGGGCTGATGACTTTAGGTTATGTTGAAGAATTTGAAGGTAATCCTCATTCATCATTATCCAATTTACTCTCTGTAAAGCACCAGTTCCATTAGCAGCAAAACAGCCCCACAGCATAATACTACCACCACCGTGCTTGACGGTAGGCATGTTGTACTTGGGGTTAAAGGCCTCACCTTTTCTCCTCCAAACATATTAATGGGCATTATGCCAAACAGCTCGATTTTTGTTTCATCTGACCACAGAACTTTCCTCCAGAAGGTCTTATCTTTGTCCATGTGATCAGCAGCAAACTTCAGTCGAGCCTTAAGGTGCCGCTTTGGAGCAAGGGCTTCCTTCTTGCACGGCAGCCTCTCAGTCCATGGAGATGCAAAACACGCTTGACTGTGGAGACTGACACCTGTGTTCCAGTAGCTTCTAATTCTTGGCAGATCTGCTTTTTGGTGATTCTCGGTTGAATCTTCACCCTCCTGACCAATTTTCTCTCAGCAGCAGATGATAGCTTGCGTTTTCTGATCGTGGCAGTTGGCAGTGACAAAACAGTGCCATGCACTTTATACTTACAAACAATTGTTTGCACTGTTGCTCTTGGGGCCTGCAGCTGCTTTGAAATGGCTCCAAGTGACTTTCCTGACTTGTTCAAGTCAAGGATTCGCTTTTTCAGATCCATGCGGAGCTCCTTTGACTTTCCCATTGTAGCGTTTGTGGGCGTTTGCATCCAATGAGCCCTATTTACATGGCCTCAGAGAAGTCACCAGCTGTAGTCACTCATAATCACTCACAAGAAGTTAAGAGGCCATGCTATGAAGCTCATTTCACTGACACAACTTTTTAAGTCACCAAAATTGCTAATTCGTGTTGCTGTATGTATATTTTTGACCCAGCAGATTTGATCACTTTTTCTGTTAACCCATAATAAAGTCATAAAAGAACCAAATTTCATGATTTTTTTTGTGACAAAGAATTTTCTGTTCCAATCACTCTATCAGAGTTGTAGAAATAACCGGAAACTCAAGAGAGCCATGACATTATGTTCTCCACAAGTGTATGTAAACTTTTGACCACAACTGTATATCTCATCTCATCTCATCTTCTTCCGCTTTATCCAAAGTTGGATCGCGGGGGCAGCAGCTTCAGCAGGGAACACCAGACTTCCCTCTTCCCAGCCACTTCGTCCAGTTCTTCTGGGAGTTACCCAAGGCGTTCCCGGGCTAGCCGGGAGACGTAGTCTCCCCACCGTGTCCGAGGTCGGCCCTGTGGCTTCCTCGATCTTTTTGAGCTCTCCATCTCCGTACATTACACTCTGACACCATATTTCATAGCCACTTTGCAATTGTTTGAGAGTTGGAAGTGACATGGCAGGACTCTTAACATCAATTTGACAATGATGCAACAAGAAATTAACCAACAAAGGAGGCTTAAGTATACTTGCATGAGTTAAAGTTCATACGGTCCTGTGAAAAAGTATTTGCTCCCTTCCTGATTTCTTTTTTTTTTTTTTTTAATATTTATCACACACAAAGGTTTCAGATCATCAAACCAATTTTAGTATGACACAGACACAACTCAAGGAAATAGAAATTGCAGTTTCTAAATGATGATTTTATTTACCAAGGCAGAAAAAATTACAAACTTTTCTGGCCCTCTGTGAAAAAGTAATTGCCCCCTGAACCTAATAACGGGTTGTGCCACATTTGGCCTATGGTCACGAATTGTGGGTCGTGCCTGGGTGAACAAGATTAGTTTTATCCTCTGCATTGGGAGCTGCCAGATGAGATGGCTCAGGCATGTGAATAGGGTGCCTTCTTTGTCAGGTGTTCTGGGCATGTCCTACTGGAGGAGGCCTCGGCATGAACCCAGGACACACTCGGGAGACTGGCCTGGGAACGCCTTGCGATCCTCCTGGATGAGCTGAATTAAGGGTTAGGGGAGAGAGAAATCTGGGCTGTTCTGGTGAATCTTCTGCTCCTTGAACCCGACCTCAAATAACCATAAGAAAGTGGATGTGTGGATGCTTCTTAGTGTCCATTGCACACATCAAAATGAACACAAAGTGTGGATGTAACAGATTATTGGAATTTCAAAAAAATACTACGACTATACTATTGTGTTTTGAATAACTAGAGTAGTCGTGAAAACATCCAAGTCAAGCCACCGTTATATGTCCACAGGACCTCTTTTGCCCAAGAGTAGGTTTTTTGTCGCAGTAAATTGGAATGGCATCTTCTTCATGGATGGCAGAGACAAGAAACTTCTTGAGTGTCCTTACCTGGAAATGAGAGAAGTCAAAAAGTTGAGGTATGGTTCATGTTTTCAATCATTGCTGCAAGCGTACTCATTTGTGTTAAACCATATTCAGCAAACAGTTTGACTTGTTCCAATGATGGTCTTTTTAGTGAACAGTCTGTGAGTGTAGCCACAGTGAGAGGTGAATTTGTCCTAATGTGCAGCGAAGCGGATGACATGAATGAAATTGTACAGCAAAACCTTACTGGACTACGAGCCCGCTCAGTCTTCGCACTGGCCGAACAGGATTTCAATAAAACAGGTATCATATTTAGTAACATTTTCTTTAACATCCATACATGAAAAACCTCTAATCTGCTTCCCGAAACAGATGACCCCACATTCTTGGTCTGTAAACAAGGAGATCTCTTGATGATAGAAAATCAGCAGGAAAATTCCTTTGACAAAAATGTGGTCAAAGCTACAAATCAGAAGACAAATATCAGCGGTTCCATCTATAAATATGCTTTGCAGTTTCTTCCAACTCTGACCAGACCCACTGATGAAATGCTGGTACCAATACACAGATTGAGTGAGAATGTTCTGTAAAGTTAATGAATGAAGCGTTATTTGTTTAAATTTACTTGATCAGGAGCTGCTGAGTCCAGGCCAAAGGAAATTGTCAGTTACACAAACTGGGGCCCAAAGAGAGGAAACAATTGCTCCAGTCTCTTTAAGAGAGTTTGCGCTGGAAAACTTTAGGTGATGTCTTAAAAAAAAAATCACAAATCATATATTGTGCTTGTTTATTTTTTCTAATTCAAGCCCTTAAAATCTATTTGATTGACGAATGAATAATCAATCAAACAAGAAATACTACTAAGTACAGCAATAACTGAGAAAGCCATCTATGCAGGATGACATTCTCATGGTGCTATACAAACTACTAAAGTGATGCCTCTACTTAAGAATGCTTTAACAGATGTATTTTTCAGGTTACAAAATGCTTTGATATGTAAATTATTGTTCCAAGATATGATAATTTGTCCAAGTTATGAAACATCAAAGTATAGCAAAAAAATATAACAAGGAAATGCCGCAACATTTGCTGTAGACTCACTTTCTACAGGCATCATACAAAAAATAGCTACACCCCTTCTTCCAGCAACACCCACCCTCCATACCATATTTTCTTGTATATTAGACGCCTCCGCGCATAAGCCGTACCCTTAAAACTTCCTTAAAGTCGTTGAATTTTACAATTTCCCTGGGTACAGTGGTACCTCGACATATGATCGTAATCCGTTCTGAGACTGAGATCGTATGACGAGATTCTCGTAACTCGAGCGGACGTTTGCCATTGAAATGAATGGAAAACAAATTAATTTGTTCCAACTCTCTTAAAAAACACCAAAAACAGGATATTGGATTGGAAAAAATGTTTTATTTCTTCTAATTTGCCATCTATTAACAAAGTAACACATAACTAGTGGTTTAATAGTAATAAAATGTGTTTAATCTGACTAAAATTAGGCAGATTTCGCCGACGGGAGACAGAGACGTTTGGGGGCGTGGGGGGTGGGGTTCTTATTTTCTCCACGACAACGCACTCGTAAACGGAACAAACACATTTAAATTAACTTGGATTAATATATACAGACACTCAAACATACGTATAGAATATTCCATAATAAATCTAACATCCGGGTTGGCGGTTTGCCACGCCTCCACCCTCACGTTCGCTATCGATGGGCTGTTTGCTGTTGTACTACGTAATTCCTTCAAAATATTCCGAAAATGATTCACACAAATGTCTTCACAATAGGATAACCCACGACTACTTGCCAACGAGAAATAGTCTTGTAGTACATTTTCGCGATCGCTCCGCTGCTCGTGGGGACATCGGGGGCACCGACTCGCAACTCCCTCGTTGTAATGGGTCTGGTCGCAACCGCTTTGAACAGCGCCTATGAGAGAGAGTTGCGACCGGAAATATTGCGAGGAGGGAATTGCGGGCCGGTGCCGCTGGATGTTATGAGCAGCGAACGAGAAGTAATATAAAACTCCTCGTATTAGATAAGAATAACAGGAAATTCAACAGCTGAGCTTACCCACGTATTGATTGTGGGTAATGACGTTTTATTCTGAGAAAGAGTGCCATTGCCTATCGGCGTTGTGTGCACGAGTATACTTCATTACCCAGAAAGCCCTCTTTTTCCCGCGCATGCGCGTTGTGCGTTTCCTGGTCGCAACTCGTCTGAAGAACTCATTCGGTGCTCGTAGTATTGTTATACACGAAAGATATGCAAAAAAGACAGTGCCATGGCCACCTGGCTTGGTCGCATCACGAAATTTTGATCGCATGACTGGCGAATTATTCGATCGAAATTTCCATCGTAAGACGAGAATATTGTATTACGAGCGGTCGTGTGACGAGGTACCACTGTATAAGACGCCCCCTGATTCACAATTTTGACGTCCATATTCATGGTTTTTGTAGGGAGTACAAATGTGTTACTGTGAAGGGAAAATCTTAAGAAAAGTCATTGCACGTGATATTTCTGACATACCATATAAATCAGGGGTCTCAAACTTGCGGCCCTCGGGACGATAATTTGCGGCCCCCGTCTTAATATGAAAGATTAATGTTCGTGCGGCCCGCAAAATTGATATGAATGACACTTGTGTTCGGAGCAATGTTCCCTCTAAGATGCGCGCGTGCGCAATTGCGCACTACTCTCGTTTTCTCTGCGCAGTAGCAATCATATGGCGCGCAGTAAAAAAAAAAATCGATATTTTCCTTTTTTTTTTTTTACCCCTTTCCCCATGATGGCGCCGTTTAAGTGGCAGCCAGTGGCAGTAGCTCTGTCCACTCATGTTTTTCGTGTTTTACAGCATGTTTTACATGAAAAATTAGAGGGAACATTGACATGCACCTGCTTGTGGCAGGTGTGATACTGGTGTGCACATAGCGAGCAATGATGATGTCGTGACCGGATGATTCGCCTAAAGACGTTTCGCCGACGGACGTTTGACAGACGGACAGGTCGTACTAGTATTTGTTAGTTTAATGATTAAATACAAATACTAGTATTTGTATTTAATCATTAAACGCTGTTTTCAGCTGGATTTGACCGAATTTGAGAGCATTTTGAGCCGTTTGGCGAATGGACGTCTATAGACGTTTTTTTGCCTCCATCGGGATATCATCCAGTATTTGTATTTAATCATTAAATGCTGTTTTAGGATGAATTTGACCCGATTGCTGTCATTTTACGGCTCGGTTCTGCTACATCTGCCTGCCCAAGAGTGCTTATTCCCGGACTGCCATGCCCGCCCAAGAGTGCTTATTCCCGGGCTGCCATTGATGGTAGACGAACATTGATTTTTACTATAATTTGGACAACACCGGCGGCGGGCCGGATAAAAAATATATGGCCCGCGGGCCGAGGTTGAAAAACTTGTACACACACGATCCGGCGGGGCGAGCACGCGAATCCCGTTTCGGCGAAACCTCCGTTCGGCCGAATGAACGTTCGGTGGAACGTCCATTCGGCGACCTGCCCGTCTGTCAAACGTCCGTCGGCGAAACGTCTTTAGGCGAATCATCCGAGTACCGATGATGTCGCTCACACTGGTACTCAGTGCGCTCAGGGAGGTTGTCTTTCTGCTCAGACCAGGGAGTGCAATATTTCTTTGTTGAACACAGGGGCACCCCGACGTGTCTCATTTACACTGAAAAAGTTGCGGTGCACAAGGAATACAATTTGAAACGTAATTGTACTACGAGACATGCTGAGGAGTACGAAAAATACCAGGGAGATGAGAGAGCCAACCAGGTTGCCAGTCTTAAAACACGTCTTCTGAGGCAACAGGGTTTCTTCAAGAAGGCTACCAAAGACAGTAATGCAGCAGTCAAAGCTAGCTACGCCGTTTGTGAGTTGATTGATCCTGTGCTAAGTGATCCCAAATGGCTCATGGACTTGGCTTTTCTTGTTGATATCACACATGAGCTTAATGTACTGAACAAGAAGCTACAAGGCCAGGGGCAACTTGTCAGTGCTGCCTATGACAACGTGAGAGCATTCTGCACTAAACTTGTGTTATGGAAAGCCCAGCTCTCTCAGACAAACCTTTGCCATTTCCCAGCATGCAAGGCTCTCGTGGATGCAGGCACACCATTCAGTGGTGAGAAGTATGTTGAGGCCATTTCGAAGCTACAGGAGGAATTTGATCACAGATTTGCAGAATTCAAGACACACAAAGCCACATTTTAAATTTTTGCGGACCCCTTCTCCTTTGATGTGCTAGATGCCCTTCCTGAGCTTCAAATGGAGCTCATTGACCTGCAGTGCAACTCTGCACTCAAAGCCAAGTTCAGGGAGGTGAGTGGAGAAGCAGACAAGCTTGGGCAATTTTTGAGAGAGTTGACCCCCAGCTTCCCTGAACTTTCCCGAAGGTTCAAGCGGACCATGTGCCTTTTTGGGAGCACATACTTGTGTGAGAAGCTCTTCTCCACCTTGAACTTCAATAAGTCCAAGTACAGGTCCAGACTTACTGATGAGCATCTTCAAGCTCTACTGAGGGTCTCCACTGCTTCCTCCCTCAAGCCAAATGTGACTATGTGAGAAGAAGCGCTGCCAGGTCTCTAGCAGCAAGGAGTAGGCAAGAGAAGCCGTGTTCAGAATATTTCATGTTCAATGTTCCATTCAAGTTCAGAAAGTTAAAGGTTAAAGAGCTGTTAATACAGACATTTGAAACGGAATAAAAATAATTCATTTTCTCTACTTAGCCAGCCAGTGTATATCTACTGTATGCTCATTAATATTATTTGGTTTTGTATTACTGATTGATTTATTTTTTATTCATCTTTAAGTTAATTTATTTAATTCATTATTTTTTGTTAAAAAATAAAGATATTTGATAACGTTGGAATGTTTTATCAGTGCTTTTCTTGTGGAAATCCTGATGCGGCCCAGTCTCACCCAGACTCGGCCTCTAGCGGCCCCCAGGTAAATTGAGTTCGAGACCCCTGATATAAATGCAAAGGATCGTCTGCTGGATTGCACATTCCTAAAGAGCAGTGGCGGTCCGTGCATTTCCTAGTGACGCCTTCAGCTATCGGAATCAATCCAACCCTCAAAAACTATTTTATGGCTATAAAACCTCTACTGCAGCTACAGCTGCGACACATAAAAAATCATCAATAATAACCTCATACCATTGAAATAGTATTTAGGAATGTAGCCATATTTTACTCACCAAAAATCCTTTTTAACTGTACACAATATCCATCCTTCTTTCTTTCCTCCTTTTCTATCGCCATCGAAGCTAATGCTGAAAGTCGAGCCTGTCCTGGCATACGTTTTTATTCGATTTAGTGCTGAAAATGTTCGTTCCTGGTTGTGGCAGGCTTGCTTGCTTCGGAGTTGTCCGACCTTTCTTAATGATGTCCAGATTTTTTTCCTTGAAAAGTCCGTCTTGAAAATGGCTTTGACAGTAAATCTGCAAACAAATCTATTTCTTCTCCTCCTTCAGCCATTGCGGGTTGACAAAACCGCCATTAAATCAACACAACAATATATTTGCTTGTGCAGCTCGCTCCAGATACAGTTTAGTAGCTCTGGCTAGTCCACTCTATCACTAGCCAATCATAGTTGGTGAAAACGATGACGTATCCCTACGCCTGCGAGAAGGCAATGACGTATCCGTACGCCTGCGAGAAGGCAATGACGTATCCCTACGCCTGCGAGAAGGCCTTGGTGTCACCAAATCGAATTTTGATTGGTTAAAGTAAAAGTCTTATCGACGCTTGTTTAATGCAGCAGAGACTGCAGAACTGATTGCGAAGGCCTTGAGGCAGATTTCTGACCCTGGCAACAAATAATGGCTGAAATGTGATTGGTTAAATGGTTCAATATGAAAACACACATCTGGAAGCAGTGCAACCAGGGGGAAAAGCAATGAAAGGAAGCTAACAGACAATTTGGAATTATTTAATGAGTATTCATGGACAAAATATAATTAACATCAGTCTGTGATTCAGATATTTCTTAGGCCAACAGCGAAGGCCTTGAAGGCCCTGATGGCACACCACTGCTAAAGGGTGTTGCCTGCACGTAGACAATTTTTTAAAAAAGTGCCGTGAGCAGTACAACCAGGAAGTGTGTCCGTAGCGGTCTCGTTTGTCATCCCTAGGTAAGATGGCGGTGCCCTGAATGAGAAATGGCAGGCACAAGTAGTAAGTGAGTTTTATCACGTTTTATGCAAGATAGGTTTTTTTCCCTTGAATTTCATTCATTGACGTCAAAATTAATTTTGTTTAGTGTTTCATCTTTTTATCGCTTCTCTATTTTGAAATAAATGACCGAATCGGCCGCATTGTCTTGTGATATGGCGTTTTGTGCATGTCTAGTCTAATTTGTGCGAATATAAGCCGTATCCTCGATTCAGTCATCATTTTTTTAGCGCCAAATACGGCGTATATGTGAGAAAATACGGTAGCTCACGGCACAACTCTATCTTTACGTATGCACACATTTATTTAACTCTGCGGCCTTCTTTAAAAACTTAGAATATATATTTTTAGCTAGACATTAATATATAATATTTAGAAACAGAAACATCCCTTAATTCTGATATTTCGCTAATGGTGTGAAATGTAGAGCCATTTTATCAGAGCAACTCAATGTTTTCTCTCCATCACAGCTGCTTCTTTATGGTGATTTTCAATAAGTGGTTAATCAATAGAGTGCATTATGTGTAGCCTGTATGAATAGAAAATCTTTTATATGGATTTGGAACTTGATTTGATCACGCAGGTGCCCAAAATGTATGCATAAATGTTTATTTAAACCCTCTCATTGTACTTAAATGTTTGCAAAGACCTCAAGATAAAGAAAGGCTATGGGTGTGTTCAAGAGAACCCGTGAAGCAGCCGCTTATGAAGAATCTGGTCCATAACTCTGATCTGAACTCCCTTGCCTGCAGTGCCTTCACTTATATCCTAATAGCAATTGCTGTTATGTCATTTGTGTGGATGACATTATCAATGTCTTACAAGGCTGAGTTTGTATAAACCCATTTATTTTAAACTTTATTTTTTGTTTCTCCAGAAAATGTTTTCTCAAAATATGACTTTAAAAGGTCCTTCATTTTCTTTTCTGTTTATTATTGAAAAGTGGTCCCCAATTACCGGTCCGCAAATCAATCTTTATTTTCCTTTAGGAGAGGCGTGCACATAATTGGTAGAAAATTATTGCAATACATTTCCATAAATATATTTTCAGTTAAGCTTTTGCGATATATTTATTTGCATCCTGAAAAAATATAAATTATTGGTCACCAAATCAAAATTATTTACAGTAATTTTCCTCAGCCATTCTTCGTCGCCCGCGAAAAATTTGCAAATGCATGCATGACTCCGGAGGTTGAAATCATCCAAGCTCCTCTGTTTGAAAAGGTTGTGGTGAAAACCCAAAACTTCAAAATTGGCGAGTTAACACTACAGGAAGAAAGGAACCATTGAGGCCCTCTAAGTGGACGCAAATTCATCAGGTGGTTTAAAATCGTCCGGAGAGTCCCAAAGCCTACTAAAGAGAATCGCCTCAGCATGGAGAAGCTCAGTCGCGCCCAATTAATGACACGCCGTTCATTTTGTCGACTTCAAATATCGTTGAACGTCAGCATCTCCTCCAAATGCTTGGAAATGCAACTTTTTTTCCCACCCATTAATGACCGTTTTTGAGATCGTGAGTTTGTCTCCCTTATCTTTTCATCAAATGCTGCTTCGGAAGGTCCCCCATAGTTTTTTTTCTTTTATGAGCGACACCAGTGCCGCGATTGAACGCCTCCAGTGCGCCATCCGGAACGCCCGAGTGGGTTTTGGGTCTGATAAATGCGCCTTCTTTTATCTTAGAAATCCACAATCGTAAATCCAATACACACAATTTTCTTCTTTATTTGGGATGGGAACTTTGGGATTACAATCCTGACCGCTTGGACGAGGTATGGGAATCATTTAATCATTAGTGGGCAGAGTATGGCTATCACAATATGATTGTAAACAATGCAAAAGTGCTAAACATGCAGTTTATTGAAAAAAGAAGAGTTTTTAAATTTAGCAAGTTAAACACCAATTTTCTTTTGTAAACGTGCAAAATATTTAATAGTGGGAGTTGAAATTTATTGCAATAATTTTCAATTACTGGTTTCCAGGCTAAAATTAAAATTAATTAAGTTTTTGCGGACAAAATAAGAATTGATTTACTCGGCTAGACAAATTAATTTTTGCCACAATTTTTTTTCTAGGCTCTGCTTTCGACTCAGCTGGTCCTCTAGGTCGGAGTTGCCACATCTTAACGCAAAGAAACCTATTCAATGCACATATCTGTTGGGCCTTTACACATTACATTTTCGTGATCTTTTCCAAGCTTAGGTATGATTGAAATTTAGCTCTCATAACATGTCGTTGTAGTAGTCATGCTCCTACCTAGAAAATAGGAAGCGCTTTAACCATCCATGGTGAGAAAATAGTTGTTGACCGTTATTATTGAGAACTAGGCATCAATTGAAAATTGAGTCCATGCCATCTGAAAGTCAACTCCATATCACGCACTTCCAACTAACTTAAAAAAAAGTTCCCTTTGCTTCATAACAGAAAACATAATTTCTGAAAAGGTCTTTGTTATTCTTAGTAATTATGAGTGAGTCCTTGACCTTGGTTGCTACCGATTCTTAAGTACATGGGTGACTACCCCATCAAGCAGGTCCGTAGCCCCATAGAGCTGACTGACCAGATCTTTGGCCCTGCTATCCAACACAAACTTCTGCAGGATGAGATCTATTGCCAGATCATGAAACAAATGACCAATAACAACAACAGGTACAGTAGTTGTGCCCATAGTTTTTATTTATTTTTTATTTTGATCATGTGAGTTAATTGATGAATTCCACTAAAATATTTTCTCCCTGCAGGTTGAGCATGGAGCGAGGGTGGCAGCTGATGTGGCTGTGTTCAGGCTTGTTCCCACCTAGTCAAGATTTATTGAGACATGCTCAGCGCTTCCTTGAGTCACGAACTAGACAACCCCTGGCTACAGAATGCCTCCAGAGGTTGAAGCAGATGCGCAGGTCAGGCTGCATACAAAAAGATAACATGAGGACACTTTAACACTGGATTTGATTTGGTACATGGACCTCCAAGCAAAGTATTGTTATACCATGACTCATAGTGTATAAAACTTATGCCTCTAACTGAATATTTGACAGTTTATACATGTATAGAATACTTAATTTCCCTCTTGTATTGGACCACATTAGATTGTTTTAAATTGAATGGATAGCTCTTTTACAATATTCTTTCATTCATTTTATACACTGCTTAGCAGTGCTGAGCCTAATCCAGCTAACTATGGACACCAGGTGGCGGTCACCCTGCATTGGTGGCTAGCCAATCGCAGAGCACAAGGAGACGGACAACCATTCACGCACACACTCATACCTGGACAATTTGTTCAACGAGCCTACTGTGCATGTTTTCTTGGGAGGGATGTGGGAGAAAACCGGAGTAACCGGAGAAAACCCACGCAAGCCCGGGGAGAACGTGGAACCTTCACGCAGGAATGTCAGGACCTGGGATCGAACCCTTGATCCCAGATCTGTGAGGCAGTCGTGTTAACTGCTTGTCCACCTTGCCACCTTCTATTACAAAAAGAACATAATAATGTAAACACTGTTCATCTTGTGTTTGTAAAACTCTACTGAGTGCAAGGTCTTTTACATTTCTCAACATAGTGGCTAGTTTTAATTAATGCCTCTTTCATTTGTCTCATATTCTCAGTAAGGAACCGAGGAAGAGACCACCTCCTTTGGTTGAAATAGATGCCATTCAACAGAACAGCACCCACATTTTCCATAAAATTCACTTCCCAAATGACACACATGATGTAAGATACAAACCACACCTGTAAACACAGTTAAAAAATATTTAATCACTTACATAGCATTTCATGAATATTTTTGCAGCTATACGAGGTGACATCTACGACAACAATCCAAGAGCTTTGCTACAGTATTTCATCTCAGCTAAATCTGAGGTCGCCCGATGGATATGGCCTCTATTTGAAAACACCAAACAAAGTGTGTTTTTTAGCTTCTATTGTTGTTTTTTTCCCCCCAACTTTGGTACTCTTCATTTCAAAGGCTTTGGGAAGTACTTTCATTTTCATCTCTTCCCTTTTAACTTTAGATGCTGAGCTTGATTGAAGATGAGTATTTCTTTGACAGTTTACGCGAGGCATCCGATATTTCAAAAAAAGGGAAAAAAGTGAGAGAAGGTATCACATCCAAAAAAGACACACTTGCACAATCTGCACTTTTTAGCCTTGCTGTTTTTCTAATTGACATTTTACTCATCAGTTAGCTTAGCCTATGGTCTGATTTTTAAGAGGAAGCTCTGGTTCAATGTCATCCCAGGAAAAGACTTAGTTGCTGACCTCACGTTCCATTTCCCACAGGTATCAAAAAGAATACTTTTTTGCACTGTTGTTGAAAAAAATCTACATGTAACGTGTGTGTTCTTAAATGCTGCCACATTAGGAAGTGCCTAAATACCTGCTGGGCTATCACAACTGCAGTAAAGACGACATGATTAGACTTGGTGGGCTGCTTTTCAGAGCCAAAGTGGATTCTGACAGGTCACAGTTTGTCATGATACCCAAAATGTTGAGAGACTTGGTCCCTGCTGACCAGATCAAAAGCTTGTCCCCTGAGGAATGGAAGAAGGTAACTAAGAATGACAGTGCATTCAAAGAATCTTACCAAGTGTAACCTGTACTTGCTTTCATGCATGCATTGATATCCTTCAAAATAAGTTGGGTGGAATTTTGCTTCCTCCAGAACATCATGTCATCCTACAACAAGCAGAGCGGCATCACACTGGATGAATGCAAAATTGCCTTCCTTCAAGCTATATCAAGCTGGCCAACCTTTGGCTGCTCCTTCTTTGAAGTTAAAGTAAGTTATAAGGATGAAAGACAGGTCCGCATAATACTGTATATGTGAATTTCCATTGTAAAATGTGTAGTTTATTCATGATTGCTTCTGCAATTTTTGCAGCAAATGTGTGAGTCGAGCTACCCAAGTACAGTTTTAATTGCTATCAGCAAACAGGGTGTAAGCTTAATAGACCCAAAATCAAAGGTAAGCACACTAAATAACAGTGTCTGGACCCGGCACACATTTAATCATTTATTTTATACAAATTCTTTGTTGGGGTTGGGGGTGGGATTGCCACAGAAAACAGGCTAGAACACTGTCACATATGACTAGAAGTGATCGTCAGAGGTGGGTAGAGTAGCCAAAATGTTACTCGAGTAGTGATACTTCAAGAAAATATTACTCAAGTAAAAGTAGGCATCCAATTTTTTTTACTTCGGTACAAGTAAAGTGAAAGTGAAGTATTTGTTGAAAATAATACTCAAGTAATGAATAACGGCTTACAATGTCTGGTTTTTATGAAAAACAATTATATTTTCTTTCTCAGCATCTATATGAACTTTTATCATTATATTGTATTATTATTATATTACAAGCAGAGGTGCTCGGCTTCGCCTGTCCCACCTGCTTGTTTAGAACCAAAAGACAGTTGATGCGCTATTTAAAAAAATCTCTTTTGAAAAATGGGTCAGATGAGAAATGAAAATTTCAGTTTCACGCAAAGCACAGCAAACATTTGTATACAATTATGTTCAGGTATGATACAGAAGAAGTTCAGCACTTCAAATAAATCAGGCAAAATGTACAGATATGATATGAGAAGCAATTCAATTCAATCAAGCTAAAGCGTCAGTAGGGTACCAAAACAAAGTAGCACACAATGTCAGTTTGAGGAATATGTAGAAATAGAATTCTCTTTCATGGGGATGCTGAAAAGTGAAAGAAAATATAAATATTCTGGAGAGAGCTAAGGTTAAAATGAAATTTACTTACAAAAAAACAAGATAGCAACACCCACACAGTCAGCCCAACCCCATTGGAAACAATAACCACAAACACGGATTACCCAAATCAACCAAGCAGCAGCAACACTTTAAATGCACATTTACAATCATTTGATTGTGTTAACGACGACCATCAACTCGCACCCATAAATCTGGATCCATGCCCTGTTTAAGAGCACAGGAGCCCCAAAGAAATGTATACCTCGAAATGCAAACAAATCAGGGCCAATCAAGGCTATACATGAAGCCAACTCAAAAGCACGAATATATCTACCGAAAGGCGTAGTAAACGTGGAAGGAAAACAGTTTTCCCACACCTGAAAACTCGCTGACCAATCAGGCACGCGGTGTGTTTAGGAACATCATGTAAAAACAACAATCCATACATAAACTCTGCTTTCAACTTTAACAAATACAAAGCTCTTTACACACTTAGAGAAGGTGAAGAAATTCAATCACTCGTCTATTAGGATGCTACAGCCGTTTCTGGCCAGCAAAAAAATTCAACTCCATGATGCACGGTTTGGATTAACGTAGCATGAGAATCTTAACATATCCATCCATCACTCCATCATCATAACTCCATCCATCCACCACTCCTTCCATCCATCATCACTCCATCCATCCATCCATCCATCACTGCGCCGGTCTTTTGGTCACCGGTCTTTTGGTCGCGGTCTTTAGGTCGCCCGGAAGTTTGGTCGTCATCTTTTGGGTCGCCGGTCTTTTTTGTCGCCGGTCTTTTGGTCGCCTGATCGGCTGCTGCCATCTACTGTCAATTTATTAAATAGCAGATGGTGTTTTTATTGAAGCAGTCCAATGAACCTTCATTCTCTCTTGTAGAACTTGGAGAACTTGCAATGTTGAAATACTTTAGATTAGATGGTCATTTTTATCAAACAAATAAAATTATTAGTATACTTTAAGTTAGACAGTATTTAGATCGTTTCAACAGTATTTAGACTCTAAATACTGTTGAAACGATCTCAATAGTGTTGAAACGATCTAAATATGTAATATCAAAATATCAATAAGGACACTCATTTAACACAACGGCTGCTGCCATCGACTGTCATAGGCGTCCAATGAACCTTCATTCTCGCTGGGAGAATGAATGGGAGAATCTCTCTTAAAGTATAAAAATGGTTAAGAATGCCCAGAAAAGTGTTCCAAAAGCGGAGTAATAGTTTTAAAAACAGCATTTAATGATTAAATACAAATCCTGGAGCTTTTCAGACATAAATTGGGGGTGATTTTCCCGGGGGAAAGACAGCTATAAACCTCGGCGCGACCAAATGCGACGACCATTTGCGAAAGGGCCTAAATTTCACTAAAACGGGGTAAAATACGCACTTATTGATGAAATACAAATACCGGAGCTTATCAGACATGACTACCGGGCTCTGGGGGTGATTTTCCCGGGGGAAAGACAGCGATAAAAGTCGGCGCGACCAAATGCGACGACCATTTGCGAAAGGGCCTAAATTTCACTAAAACGGGGTAAAATACGCACTTATTGATGAAATACAAATACCGGAGCTTATCAGACATGACTACCGGGCTCTGGGGGTGATTTTCCCGGGGGAAAGACAGTGATAAAAGTCGGCGCGACCAAATGCAACGATATGCGACCATTCGCAAAAGTGCCAAAAATGCACTAAAATGCGGTAAAATCAGCACTTAGTGATGAAATACAAATACTGGAGCTAAAAGGACAGCCGATGGCAGCAGCCGATGTGTTAAATGAGTGCTCTTATTGATATTTTGATATTAGATATTTAGATCGTTTCAACAGTATTTAGATCGTTTCAACAGTATTTAGATCGTTTCAACAGTATTTAGAGTCTAAATACTGTTGAAACGATCTAAATACTGTCTAACTAAAAGTATACTAATACTTTTATTTGTTTGATAAAAATGACCATCTAATCCAGTGGTTCCCAAACTGGGGGGCGTGCCCCCCTAGGGAGGCGTAAAGAGAATTCAAGGGGGGCGTGAAGTCATCTGCTAAAAAAATGTTTAAATAGATTATAAGAATAATAAAATCAAAGAACAAATATCTGCCATTAAATACATGCAAAATATGATTATAGCAGTCAATCCAACGGTCCAACCCGTTTTCTATTAACAGAGATCTGTTTTCCTGAACAATGCTAAGAAATAAATGCAATAAAATAAAATAAGTTCACATGAGCAAAAGAGGAAGTGGGAGGAGGGGCGTGCGCGTCTACTGGAAGCAAGAAGGGGGGCGTCAGGTAAGATAGTTTGGGAACCACTGATCTAATCTAAAGTATTTCAACATTGCAAGTTCTCCCAGAGAGAATGAAGGTTCATTGGACTGCTTCAATAAAAACACCATCTGCTATTTAATAAATTGACAGTAGATGGCAGCAGCCGATCAGGCGACCAAAAGACCGGCAACAAAAAAGACCGGCGACAAAAAAGACCGGCGACAAAAAAGACCGGCGACCCAAAAGACGACGACCAAACTTCCGGGCGACCTAAACGCGACCTAAAGACCGCGACCAAAAGACCGGTGACCAAAAGACTAGCGACCAATCGACCGCACACGATCACTCCATCCATCCATAATTCCATCCATCCCTCCATCATCCATCCTTCCATCCATCCCTCCATCACTACATCCCTCCATCATTCCATCCCTCCATCCTTCCATCCATCCCTCCATCACTACATCACTCCATCCATCCCTCCAAAGCCTCCCTGTATCGTAATCTAAATGCATTTAAGGTCGATACGGTCGTTTATTTCAAAATAGAGAAAGATAAACGGATAGAACGCTAAACAAAATTAATTTTGACGTCTATGAATGAAATTCAAGAAAAAAACGTACGTATCGTAGCATAAAAAGTGGAAAAACTCACATTCCCGTCAATGCTCGCTCGGGGCTCAGCCATCTTACCTAGGGCGCTGCCGTCTAAACCTAGTTAAACGTGGTCTGACTGGCCAGACGCGAGTAGCCTTGATTTTGAAATAAAACAAAATTTAGATTTTTTTTCGTTGTACTCTCTAATATGAACCATCGAAAGCATTGAGATATTTTGACCATAAAAGCAATATGGCTGCCACATCTTAAATTTCTGGTAAGAAAATTGTAATTTGTGTCATTAGAAAGCACCAGGTTCTCATCAAGATAGACTTATTTCTTTTTTTCAAATTCAATACAGTGGTAACTCGAGATAAGAGCTTAATTCGTTCCGGGACTGAGCTCGTATGTCGATATTCTCGTAATTCGAACGAACGTTTCCCATTGAAATGAACTAAAAACAAATTAATTTGTTCCAACCCTCTGAAAAAACACCAAAAACAGTATATTGGATTGTAAATTTTTTTTTATTTCTTCTAATCGCCATCTATTAACAAAGTAAGACATAACTAGTGGTTTAATATTCCTAAAATGTGTTTAATAGAACTAAAATTAGACGGATTTCGCGGAGGGTAGAGAGAGGGACATAGAGGGAGGCGGGGCGAGACTTTTAGCACCGGTGAATCGTAATATAACATAAACAAATTTAAATGAACTTGGATTACGATGCAGACACACTCAAAAATAAATTTAATCAAACTTTACACAAAACTTAATTCTAATTTTGTTTTACATTTTTATACCTTCTCCTGGCCGGGTTGGCTGTTTGCCACGCCTCCACCCTCACTTTCACTTTCAATGGGCTGTTTGCTGTTGTATTCCCTTCAAAATATTCCGAAAATGATGCAAAAAAATGTCCTCACCATAGGATAACGCACGACCACTTGCCAACGAGATGTAGTCTTGAACTAGCTATCGCTCCGCCAACGGGAGCTTACAGGCTAAGGGGGAACACTGAAAAAATGCAACGCTCTGCCCAGTGCTCGTAGATATCTGTTACACACGAAAGAGATGCGGAAAAAAGACAGTGCACTACAATGATAAACAGCCTCATGTCTTGGCCACCTGGCTTTCTCGTATCTAGAGATAATTATTTGCTCGAAATTTTACTCGTATCTCGAAATCCTTGTATGTCGGGGTGCTCATATGTTGAGGTACCACTGTAATTTAATATTTTGTATTTACAGAGACGGGCATATTAACTTCCTTATGATATTGACCCTAATAATGTGCTTTTGATTACATTTTACACAAAAAAAACGCTGTGACTCAAGTGTCCAAGCGTCTCAGAAATACCACTTGTGATGATTTTTCTCAAGATTTTCCCTTCAAAGTAACATTTAACACAGTATTTGTACTCCCTATTAAAACCATGAATATAGAGGTGAACATTGGGAATCATCCGCCCGGCTTATACACGAGAAATAGTAAAATTCAAAAATTTCAAGGCAATTTTCAGGGTGTGCCTTATACTCATCTCAAATTCCTCTTATGTTGGGGCACTTGTATGTCAAGGTATTACTGTAGTTATATTCTTTTGTCAAGCTTGAATTGACCAAAGTGACCCATTAACACTCAGTTGTATTTTGAACCTCACAGGAGTTGTTGGTCTTGCACCCATTCAGCCGCATCACAGAGTGCCACAGCAGAGGTGACTATTTCCAGATGACCATTGGCACCTTGGTCAAAGGGAACATCTTTACCTGTGAAACCTTCCAGGTGTCTCTCCCACTCCTGCATGATATTTAATCACCATATTCAAGGCCCTTGTTTTTCTAAGGCTGTAATTCCTGATAACCGTTATTTTATGTTTCAGGGACATACAATGGAAGACCTTCTCAGATCATATGTCCGGATGTATGAAAGGGAAAGGCAGGCATTTCAAACAAACAAAAAAAAAGTGTTTTCTTGAGCTGCCGTGATTTACACAAGCTCACATAAGTATCCACAGTTGTTATTATCATTATGCTTATCATTAAATTTCCAATTCACTGCATCCTTCTGTGAGAAAAGCAAGTTATTGTATAGACCATAATGTATATTAAGGACCTTTCGAAACATAGTCCGGCCGTTCCGGCAGTCGTCCTGTCCAGCCCGCGAGGAAGCGGCGGGCCCGCCAGTCTAGCAGTCGTCCGGCCCGGCCCTTGAGGAGTTGTCCTCGTCGGGAGCTCATCCCGGCCGACCCGCAATGAGGCCCCTGGCTGGCCAGTCAAACAATCGTCCGGGTAGTCCCGCTAGGCAGTAGCCAGGCGTCTCGCGCCCTGGAGAGTCTCTGCAGAGGCGACGGCACTGTCGCATGTTGCCGCCCCCTGAATGGTCTCCTGACCGCCGTGTTGGTGCGCAGCGGCGAAGTGGCGGAACGACTCACCCAAAACCGTGGCGTGTTGGGAGGCCGCCTCGACCGGGAAGCATGAAGGGTGATCGCCATCAGAGTCGCCGCCGAGGGCGTCTTTGCCCTCGGCCTTGGTGACGCTGAGAGGGTCTCCGCCTTCAGTCTCATTGTTGCCGTCACTAAAAGGGTCTCCGCCCTCGGCCTTGTTATCGTCGCCGTCGCCGACAGAGTCTCCCCCCTCGGCCTCGTTGCCGAGAGGGTCTCCGCCCTCGGCCCTTGAAGAACGTCTTGCCATTGACCATGAATACTTATTAAATAATTCCAAATTGTCTGTTAGCTTCCTTTCATTGCTTAACCCCTGGTTGCGCCCCTTCCAGATGCGTTTTCATATTTAAGCATTTAACTAATCACATTTCAGCCATTATTTGTTGCCAGGGTCAGAAATCACAATCAGTTCTGCAGGCCCTGGAGCATAAAAAAAGTGTCGATAAAACAGTTGCTTTGACGAATCTAAGTTCGAGTTTGCAACACCAAGGCCTTCTCGCAGGCATAAGGAAACAGCATTTTCACACACTATGTTTGGTGTAAGATGTTCTTTTGTTCTGAAAGATGAGTGACAAAATATTGGCAAGACATTATTGAAGTTTCCGTGGTCAATTCCCATTATTAGCAAGTGAAAGGACCAGAATCTCATGCTGACACCATATTTTAAAGCATTGTCTCCTCCCAAAGTGGGCATTAAATTGAATATAAGTTGGTTGGTTTCTGTTACACAGGAACATGGCTGGTTTGAAATCAAATATTATTGGGTCTTAACTTAGACATTTGTTGGGACAGAGATTCTCAAGATATCTCTTTGAACCATAAAAACAAGATATTTGAATGTCAGGAAAAGTTTTACAGTGTTTTGTTTCTCTTTGAACAGCTTTTTACAACTGCCAGAACACAGCTCAATTGTTTATACTGCAAACACCAGTGCCACATAGTCTGTTCGCACATTACTGTGAAGAATGCTACCCCATGATCAGATAGTGACACGCACTTCATTCTGTAAGCTAAATTATGTATAAAATAAAGTATATTTTGAATATGACACAAATGGGAATGTATATTTTAAATATATTACAAACCCCCTGTTTACAGATGAAACTGTGTAAAAAAACTAGTAATCAAATAATTCAAAAATTAACACATCCAAACCTTCAGTATGGTTAAAAAACGTGAGCAATTTTGACGTACCCGAAAGAAAAAAACACTTTACACACTACATCATGGTGACAAAAAAACTAGAAAGAAAATATAAAAATCAAATACTCATCGACTAGATAGCCCGCAATTGAAGCTCTTCTTGTAGTTCTTCCTCTTCTTCCAGCGGTCTGCGATCCCAGTCTAGGTCCATCAGTAATAAAAGTCCACATTCAAAGAAAATTAACCATGGGTAACAGACATTATTTCATTATCTTCCATAAGAACAGCATCAAAACGGCCATGAGAAGGAGAGCCGGTAGGAGAACACTGAATGGGAAAATTATACACAAGTGAATGAGTAGCAGAAACATTCGAGTTAATAATACTAAAAATAAATCTAATCATTGCTTTCACAATGCAACAATACAGAAACTAAGAAGTAAAAACGAGAAGAATAGAACGGAATAGTAAAAGAAGCCTTTAAAGAAACTCAATTTTTTCCATTTTGCAAGATTGTCAAAAGCAAGACATTGCAAGTTCCTGCCCGCCCAAAGGTAGCGGCGACTCTCCGGGCCCCCTGGACGAGGGGGTCGGCGGCAGCGACTCTCCGGGCCCCTTGGACGAGGGGTTAGGCGGCGGCGACCCTCCGGACCCCCTGGACAAGGCGCTCGGCCAACACTTAAAGGGCCGGTGCGGACGCCCGCAGGACTGGCTGATCCCACGCCTCGTCACCGGCCGGCGCGGACGCCCGCCGGAACGGCCAATCCCACGCCTTGCCACTTGGCTATCCACACAGGACTTTGAGGACCACACAGTTCCTCTTGCACGAATCAAACGTGACCTTATTCGATAAAAGTGTACGGGTTTTTATCGGCGCTACACACAGAAAAAAACGACTTCCGCACGCAGTTCACATAGAAAAGCGATTTTGTTTCGAAAAAGAATATAGCCTTTTTGGCCCGATCATACACAGAACGTGACTTTCAACACGGCCCACACAGAGCGCGACTTTCCTTAAACAACTTCAACAAAAATACACAGAAATACAATTTCCATGAATAAGAATAACAATGTTATCTCACCAGGACGACAATCACAAATCTTTCCCCAGACTCTTCTAATATTTTGATGCTTCTATAAATTACGCAGAATTTAAATCTGCTTACCTTTGTGTTTTCGAATATGACACAAAGGGAATGTATATTTAAAACGTATTACACTATTTATGATCCAGGCAAAGATACAATTTGCATGGCAGAGCATTGTGGGATGAAAAACAAGGCTCTAAATCCATTAAAACATTTTTTTGCTTCCCAAATAAATCCTACATTCTAATATATTTGTGGTTGCTATATTAATATTCCTTCATAATAATTTTGATACTAGATGCTTGCATACCTGTCAACCTCTGCCGATAACTGCCCTTATAAATGATTATGATTCCCCTTACAAACCCCCAAAAAACCTTACAAACACCGTACGACGCATGTTTACTCGCGGTAACCAGACATTGTAATAGAAATAACAAAGGTAATTTGCATACAAAGTCTTTTATTCAATTTAAAAAGTTTACAATGCAATAAACTGTGCCTTCAGGGCTTCCTATTGTAAGCCAATGTGCATGATTTAGCAGACTTTATCTGCTCTAATGAGGGTCTCACTTGTGAGCAACAGTTGTCACAGTTCAATTTCATCTGTAATAAAGAAGTAAGAGTGTCTGTTCCCATTGTCTTTCTGTACTCTGTATGAATTTTCCTCACATGGCTGAAAATCCACTCGCAGCAACTTTCACGTCTTTATTGCAAGGGACACAGAATGAGAATTGAGTGCCTCTTAACGATGCTTTAATCCAGCCAGCATATTCACCTTGAAGTAACTCCCATTCTTTCTGGTGTCGACCCAATCCTTGAGTTCTTCGTTTCTTACTAGGTGGCTCCTCCATGCTTGCTTCCACGATATTTACTCTATGTATATCTACGCATGCGCATGTCATTCTTTATCGATATTGCTGTACGCACGGCTAAAAAAATACATACGATTGAGGATAATTTTTGCTGGTATAACGTGACAATAGTAACGATCGATGACAGTAGCGTCGTTGGCTACCAGCCTACGAGACTATCTGGATTTTAGCCAAAACGGTCTTGTTGAGATCGGTTTTCATAAATATTGGCGATTTAAAAAAAAAAAAATGTTTCCCCGTACAAAAGTCGGTGTACGGCGTACATGATTTGAAATGGTAAAAAAACGTATAAAATACGTATAAAACGTACAAGTTGACAGGTATGTGCTTGGGCTTTTGTCAGAGTCTCCCAATATCAGGGCCCATGTAATACTGTATTATAATTTGTGACTTAGCACATTAGTTGGATATATTTTCACAATTTACGCAGGCTTGAAAACTGCTTACATTATTTTTTCATGTCTAAGCCTTGTCATTCACAAATCTTCTTAAAATCTGTTTCACGGTCTGGTTAAACCTAGTTAACTCACCTGTCTATGGATAATAAGGTGCAGAAGTATGCCCACATCTGCTCGACGCCTCTCACCGCGAGCAACTCCAGAGTGGAAGCGTGTCCAACCCCCCTCGAGAGGAGTATTACCAGAACACAAGCTGTGCGTAGAGGTGAGCCCGACTACATCAAGCCGGAATTTCTCGACCTCACGCACTACCTCAGGCTCTTTCCCAACCAGACAGGTAACATTCCAAGTCCCAAGAGCCATCTGCCGCCCAGCTTTCGACGCACCCGACCTCTTTGGCACTTCTCATAGGTGGTGAGCCCATGTGAGGGGGAACCCACATCGCCTCTTCGGGTTGTGCCCGGCAGGGCCCCATGGGTGTAGGCCACCGTGCTCCTCCTCCGGGCCTGCCTCCAGAGTGGGGCCCCGGTGACCCGCGTCCGGGGGAGGGAAATCATAGTCCGTAGCTCTTTCTCGTCACAAGAAGTCTTCTGAGCCATTTTTCATCTGGTCCCTTAACTCAGACCGGTTGCCATGGGTGACCCGCCCAGGGGCACAAGGCCCCAGACAACATAGCTCCAAGGATCACTGGGACACACAACCCCACCACCACAATAAGGCGATGACTCGTCGGGGGAGTCCTGTCTTTTCCCTTGCTAATAAAGAGAATTGACCACGGATGCTTCAATAATGTCTTGCTTATATTTTTGTTGACACTTATCTCACCAGATCTTTCAGAACAAAAATAAGAACATCTTACAATGGTGACGCTGGTCATGATTTGCTCTGAAAGTCCAGACGAAACCATGACTTTCCTTGCAGACTCTTGGGGTGACAAAACAAAAATGTAAGCGGATTTAAATTTTGCAAAATTTAAAGAAACATCAACATTTTAGAAGAGTCCATGGGGAAAGATCTGATATTGTCGTCCTGGTGAGATAAGATTGTTATTGTTATTCACGGAATTCATATTTTTGTGTTTTTGCTGAAATTGTTGAGTTTGTAAGGAAAGTCGACCTGTATGAATTGTGCCGAATACATACTTTTTTGAAACAACGTCGCTTTTCTGTGTGAATTGCACCAATAAAAACCTGTACTCTTTTATCGAAATGAGGTCACATTTCTGTCTGACTCGTGGAGGAATACTGGTCTTCCTTTTGGTAGCATCATGTATGGTTCGCCAAGAAAGCATCTGTGTGAGCTTTCGAAATCGTGCAAGAAAGCAGCTGTGTGCACTCTCAAAAACCGTGTAAAGATTTATTGTTTTATCAATAAACTAAGAATATGGCAAGTTCAGAGGTTGATGGAAAATATAGGTTAATTATACTGGTGGAATGAATAAGTAGATTCTATAAAATGAATGAGAAAACTTGAGGCAGATGGGTGGAGTAGAGCTGAGTATAGGACAGCAGCAGTTGGAAATAAAGTGGTGAAGTCAGAAAGAAAATGAGAGTGGTTTAAAGAGAAGGATGGTGATTGCTTTGAGAGAAGTGATTAATAGGATCGTATCGAAGTGTTGAGGTTTGTTTTGTTTGTTTCGGAATGTTGAGAATTGTGCTGTTAGAAAAAGTGTTATACGGATAAAAGAATGTTTGGGGAAACAACTCGGCAAATTTGTGTCGCCACTCAGAGAGAGAGATGGAGGGGCTGGGACCCCCCGAGCGCGGTGTGTGCGAACATGTGGCATCCGGTTGCTGAGAAAAGAATTCAAAATTATAGTTTGCGGACCCTCTGTGGCCCTCTAGTTGCAATATGAGCCCATGGACGGTAATTGCAGTTTTTTCCTTAAAATTGCCATTGTGGGAAATTTTTAATCTCTTTAAAAACAATTGGTGATACAAAACTTGAGACAAAATAGAAGAAAGATCAATGGATCTAAATGTACTTTAATTCAATGACAATGAAAAAGTATTGATTGATGGGTTTTGTCATGCTAAATTTGAGTCGAAAAGCTAGAAAAATTATATTAAGATAATATTGGAAGAGAATATGGGGAGGAATGTTACAAAAATGCCTGGCCAACCTATTTGTGGATATTCCAAATTGCCTTCTGAATCCAAAATAAAAAATAAAACAAAAGTAATAGTCTGCTGGCATGAATTGGAAAAAAAATCACAATTGCTACACTAAAGGTTTTAGTGGAGTTGATAATTTAAAGACTTGATCACTAAATGACTTAAGAGATGGACAATTTAATACACTTGTGGATAACACAAGTCACATGTTTGGAAACAGGAAGAATTGTTTCAATTCAGATAAGGTAAATATTTCCTAATGATAAAGTTTAAACTTGAAAAATAACGTAGAAAGAGTTTTTTTAGCCTGTGTAAAGTGTGAAAATATTGTCAACTAATTTGCAAAATAACAAATCAAAATATAGGAATAAATGGGACCTAATATCGCGAGACTTTGACAAAAGCCCAAGAGTCTATTATCAAAATTATTATGAATTAATATTAATATAGTGAGCACTAATACATTTGAATGTAGGATTTATTTGGACAAATGCTTTAATGGAATTAGATAGTGCCTTGTATTTCATCTCACAACGCTCTGCCATGCAAATTACATTTTTGCCTGGTCATAAATACAGTCGTACCTCTACTCACAAAATTAATTGTTTCCAAGACTTTTTTCGTAACTTGAAAAGAAGAGGTGTACTTTAGGAGGAGAGGAGACAGTGAGAGGTAAGTGATCCGCTCGGGGGGTGATGCGATGTATCCATCACGGCAGAATATCAACGAGTCTGAAATTATCACTTATTTGGGCCTTTTGCCGGGAAAACGCACCTTATGGAGAAGTACTACCAATTTCGTCTAACGCAGCTGGGTATGATGATAATTGGGCTTTTGTCGAGTCAATGATGATGACAAAACCTATGTCCGATTATTATTGTTATTATTATCATATTGTCATTGTTGTCATTGTTATTATTATTATCATATTGTCATTGTTATTATTATTATTATTTGTGAATTATCTAATTCGTTCCACGGTCCTCACACAACTACCAACTAAACCCTTTAAAATTAGTCAGAGTCCCAATTTTGTATGAAAGATGTGAGGAAAAAGAACAAAAATGAGAGAAAATTATAAGGAAATGATTTATTAATGTCTTAAAACAGGGGTCTCAAACTCGTGGCCCGCGGGCCAACTGCGGCCCGCGGGACGATAATTTGCGGCCCCCGTCTTAATATGAAAGATTAATGTTCGTGCGGCCCGTAAGATTGATATGAATGACACTTGTTGTGTTCGGAGCTGAATGAACCAATCACGGTGAGGTATACGGCTCTGGAGGGCGGGACATCGGCCGGGCTGTCCAGTGCCTCGCTCACTCACTCATTCATTCCTCCAATCAGCTGGGCGGAGGAGAAGCCGTGAAGCTGATCACTCCGCTCGGCGCCCACACTCCTCCGCTGCCTCAGCATACAACTGAATGAGGCGCTATGATCCGTGATCCAGCCTGTGTCAGTGTAGCCATCTTCGCGAGCGAAACGGAGAAACGGAGAGCGAAAGTGCGCATGCTCCACAAACCCGCGCGACTGAACGTGAAAGATCAACCCGAGACTCATTCCAAGTGGAAAAACATATTACAGAGCCCCAGAGATGTCTCTTTCAAAGCCTGGCGTGAAGAGAAAGGTCGTTGATGAGCACAGACAGTTTCAAGAAAAGTGGGGCGTGCAATATTTCTTTGTTGAACACAGGGGAACTCCGACGTGTCTCATTTGCACTGAAAAAGTTGCGGTGCACAAGGAATACAATTTGAAACGTCATTATACTACGAGACATGCTGAGGAGTACGAAAAATACCAGGGAGATGAGAGAGCCAACCAGGTTGCCAGTCTTAAAACATGTCTTCTGAGGCAACAGGATTTCTTCAAGAAGGCTACCAAAGACAGTAATGCAGCAGTCGAAGCTAGCTACGCCGTTTGTGAGTTGATTGCTAAAGCAGGAAAGCCATTCACAGAAGGTGAATTTATCAAAAAGTGCATATTACAGGCTGCACATATTGTCTGTCCAGAAAAGAAAAGTCTGTTCAACCACATCAGCCTTTCTGCCCACACCGTGGCAGAGCGCATTTCTCACCTGTCAAGCGACATTTATGATCAACTGTGTGAGAAAGCACAATGTTTCAGTGTATATTTAGTGGCTCTTGATGAGACCACAGACATCACAGACACTGCCCAGCTCGCAATATATATCCGTGGTGTTGATGACAATTTTAAAGTAATGGAGGAGTTGCTCACAGTAATTCCAATGCATGGCCAGACCACCGCGAAGGAAATATTTCACCAACTGTGTGATGCCATTAAGAATGCCGGTTTGCCAAGGAAGAGCTTTGTTGGAATAACAACCGATGGAGCCCCATCAATGACAGGGAGGAAGAATGGACTGGTAGCACTTGTTCAAAAAAAACTGGAAGAGGAGGGTGTGGAGGAGGCCATAGCTCTGCACTGCATTATACATCAGCAGGCCCTTTGCAGAAGATGCCTGAAGTTTGACAATGTGATGTCTGTCGTTGTGAAATGCGTCAACCAAATCAGATCCAAGGGCTTAAAGCACAGAAGGTTCCGTGCTTTTTTAGAGGAAATGGAGTCAGAATATGGGGATGTGCTCTACTTCACTGAGGTACGTTGGCTCAGCAGGGGAAACGTGTTGAAGAGATTTTTTGAGTTGAGAGCAGAAGTAAAAGACTTCATGGAGATAGACGGGGTTGCTGTTCCTGTGCTAAGTGATCCCAAATGGCTCATGGACTTGGCTTTTCTTGTTGATATCACACATGAGCTTAATGTACTGAACAAGAAGCTACAAGGCCAGGGGCAACTTGTCAGTGCTGCCTATGACAACGTGAGAGCATTCTGCACTAAACCTGTGTTATGGAAAGCCCAGCTCTCTCAGACAAACCTTTGCCATTTCCCAGCATGCAAGGCTCTCGTGGATGCAGGCACACCATTCAGTGGTGAGAAGTATGTTGAGGCCATTTCGAAGCTACAGGAGGAATTTGATCACAGATTTGCAGACTTCAAGACACACAAAGCCACATTTCAAATTTTTGCGGACCCCTTCTCCTTTGATGTGCAAGATGCCCCTCCTGAGCTTCAAATGGAGCTCATTGACCTGCAGTGCAACTCTGCACTCAAAGCCAAGTTCAGGGAGGTGAGTGGAGAAGCAGACAAGCTTGGGCAATTTTTGAGAGAGTTGACCCCCAGCTTCCCTGAACTTCCCGAAGGTTCAAGCGGACCATGTGCCTTTTTGGGAGCACATACTTGTGTGAGAAGCTCTTCTCCACCTTGAACTTCAATAAGTCCAAGTACAGGTCCAGACTTACTGATGAGCATCTTCAAGCTCTACTGAGGGTCTCCACTGCTTCCTCCCTCAAGCCAAATGTGACTCAGCTATGTGAGAAGAAGCGCTGCCAGGTCTCTAGCAGCAAGGAGTAGGCAAGAGAAGCCGTGTTCAGAATATTTCATATTCAATGTTCCATTCAAGTTCAGAAAGTTAAAGGTTAAAGAGCTGTTAATACAGACATTTGAAACGGAATAAAAATAATTCATTTTCTCTACTTAGGCAGCCAGTGTATATCTCTCATTATTATTATTTTATTTTTGTATTACTGATTGATTGATTTTTTATTCATCTTTAAGTTAATTTATCTAATTCATTATTTTTTGTAAAAAAATAAAGATATTTGATAACGTTGGAATGTTTTATCAGCGCTTTTCTTGTGGAAATCCTGATGCGGCCCAGTCTCACCCAGACTTGGCCTCTAGCGGCCCCCAGGTAAATTGAGTTTGAGACCCCTGCTCTAGGAGGAGGCTAAGTGCCATCCGGTGGGATGTAAACAGCCATTACAATGACAATCGTTAGCTCCCTAGGTAGATAGAAGGGCCTGCACCGAACTGCCAAGAGCTCTAAATCATGGGCACTGAGAAAACAAAACACCAAACTGGAGAGCAAAAAGCCGCTGCACCCGTGCGCGTCGCCATCTTGGATTTAAAGGCTTCTTTTACTACTTTTTATTCTTCTTGTTTGTACTTCTTAGTTGGTGTATTGTTGCATTGTGAAAGCTATGATTAGGGGATTTATTTTTAGTATTAGTAACTCGAATGTTTCTGCTACTCAGTCCCTGGTTGTGTATGATTTTCCTTTCAGTGTTCTCCTACCGGCTTTCCTTCACATTGATGCTGTTCTTATGGAAAATTGTGAATTACTGTCTGTGACCCATGGTTAATTTGCTTTGAATGCGGACTTGTATTGCTGATGGACCTAGACTGGGATCGCAGACCGCTGGAAGAAGAGGAGGAAGAACTACGAGAAGAACTTCAGTGGCGGACTATCTGGTCGAATAGGATTTGATTTTTATATTTTCTTTCTAGTTTTTAGTTACCATAATGAAGTACTGTGTAAAGTATGTTTTTTTTCTTTTGTGTGTATGTCAAAATTGTGTCAGTTTTTTTACCATACTGAAGATTTTGATGAGTTAATTTTTATTTGATTAATAGTTTTGTACCACAGTTTCCTCTGTGTAAACAGGGGGTCTGTTATGAATTATTTGTTATAAAAATTAACTTAATGGTTTGAGCCATATTCAAATTCACTTACTGAACAAAGTGCCTGCATTTATCTGATCATTGGGGTTTGCATAGCATTCTTCACAATAATGTGTGAACAGAGTATATGGCACTGGTGTTTGCAGTATAAACAATTGCTCCTGTGTTCTGACAGTCGTAAAAGTTGTTCAGAGAGAAACAAAACATTGGAAAAGCTTTTCCTGACCTGTCTAAATATCCTGATCCTTTACTTCAAAGAAAGGTGTCATATATTGAAAATCTCTTCCCAATAGTATTTGATTTCAAACCACCCATGTTCCTTTGTAACTGAAACCCATCCACTTATATTCCAATTAACGCCCACTTTGGGCAGAGACAATGGAGGCTTGGAAACAAATGGAGTCAGCACGAGAGTTCCCTTGGTAATAAAGAGAATTGACCACGGAAGCTTCAATAATGTTTCGTCCATATTTTTGTTGACACTTGTCTCACCATATCTTTCAGAATAAAAAAATATCTTACAATACGTATTCCTCAGTGTCTACATTCCTGCTGTCTTATTAATTTGTGAGCCATGACGAGCTGTTGGAGTTGATTACATTCCTGCTGTCTTATTAATTTGTGAGCCATGACGAGCTGTTGGAGTTGATTACAATTATATATGTATACAGTTGTGGTCAAAAGTTTACATACACTTGTGGATAACATAATGTCATGGTGATTGGAACAGATACTTCTTTGTCACAAAAAACATTCATGAAGTTTGGTTCTTTTATGACTTTATTATGGGTTAACAGAAAAAGTGATCAAATCTGCTGGGTCAAAAATATACATACAGCAACACAAATTAGCAATTTTGGTGACTTAGAAAGTTATGTCAGTGAAATGAGCTTTATAGCATGCTCTTAACTTCTTGTGAGTGATTATGCGCGACTACAGCTGGTGACTTCTCTGAGGCCATTTGGATGCAAACGCCCACAAACGCTACAATGGGAAAGTCAAAGGAGCTCAGCATGGATCTGAAAAAGTGAATCCTTGACTTGAACAAGTCAGGAAAGTCACTTGGAGCCATTTCAAAGCAGCTGCAGGTCCCAAGAGCAACAGTGCAAACAATTGTTTGTATGTATAAAGTGCATGGCACTGTTTTGCTGTCAGTTCTGTGGTCAAACGAAACAAAAATCGAGCTGTTTGGCCACAATGCCCAGCAATATGTTTGGAGGAGAAAAGGTGAGGCCTTTAACCCCAAGTACACCATGCCTACCGTCAAGCACGGTGGTGGTAGTATTATGCTGTGGGGCTGTTTCGCCACCAATGGAACTGGTGCTTTACAGAGAGCAAATGGGATAATGAAGGAGGATTACCTTCAAATTCTTCAAAATAAGCTAAAGTCATCAGTCCACAGATTGGGTCTTGGGCGCAGTTGGGTGTTCCAACAGGACAATGACCCCAAACACACATCAAAAGTGGTAATGGAATGGCTAAATCAGGCTAGAATTAAGGTTTTCGAATGGCCTTCCCAAAGTCCTGACTTAAACCCCATTGAGAACTTGTGGACAATGCTGAAGAAACAAGTCCATGTCAGAAAGCCATCAAATTTCATTGAACTGCACCAATTCTGTCAAGTGGTCAAAGATTCAACCAGAAGCTTGTGGATGGCTACCAAAAGCGCCTAATTGAAGTGAAAATGGCCAAGGGACATGTTACCAAATATTAGCGCTGCTGTATGTATATTTTTGACCCAGCAGATTTGATCACTTTTTTCTGTTCACCCATAATAAAGTCATAAAAGAACCAAACTTCAAGAATGTTTTTTGTGACAAAGAAGTATCTGTACCAATCACTCTATCAGAGAAAAATCTGAGTTGTAGAAATAACTGGAAACTCAAGAGAGCCATGACATTATGTTCTCCACAAGTGTATGTAAACTTTTGACCACAACTGTATGTATATATTATAGTGTAGACTACAGTAAAGTTCTGGTCAGCGAAATTTTCAAATGAACAAAAATTGTACAGTGACCTTATAGAGTAACTTAATTGTGCCAACTGTTCAAATCTTTAATCTATGGCATGTTTTACATTTTTTGGCCACTCGAGTGTTAGGTATTTTATACAGACTTCCGAAAACAAGAGTTGTTAATCCCCAATTTCATGACAATATGATATCAATTCTTTGGACGATGACACAATACCTATACGTAATTACAATTTTCTTTTTACAAATCCTGGCACACAGGTTGGCAATAAATAATTGGTAGAACATTATTGCAATACATTCCCATACATATATTTTCAGTTCAGCTTTTGCAATATAAATATATTTTTATACAGAAAAATTATCAATGAATGTTCGCAAAGCCAAAATTATTTGCAGACTTTGCAAATGCATGCATGCAGAAAACATGCAAGACACGCCCTGCACTTGCACGCACATTGCGAGCTTTTCAAAATACGTTCAAGGTCGAATGCTGTGAATTTGTGCAGTGCACGCACACGCCAGCATGCGTAATCCGCGAGATTGTAAAGCAGCTAATTATCGTGAGTCGTGATTATTGAATCTGTCTCCTGTATCGTTGGACACTAAGCTTCTGGTAACCTTCTATAGAGCCACTGTGGAGAGCATCCTGGCATACCATACTGGATTACAGTGTAGTACGCTGGAAGCACGGCAGCAGACAGAAAAGCCATGCAGAGAGTGATCAACACCGCCCAGAAGATCATCGGCTGCTCTCTGCCCTCACTGGATGACATTGCCAGCCTTCGCTACCTCAGAGCCAGGAACATTTTCAGGGACCAATACCACCCTGGTCAAAACCTGTTCCAGCTGCTGCCCTCTGGCAGACGCTACAGGTCTCACAAAACACAGACATATAGACTTTAGGGACAGTTTTTTTTCTTCCCAGAGCCACCAGGACTCTGAACTTGAGCTAGGACGACACACAATCCCTTCTGTGCAATAACTTCCGGGTGTGCAATAACAATGGGCAATATCTTAGAAATCTGTGCAATATTTTAGAATCTGTGCAATATTTCAGAATCTGTGCAATATTTTAGAATTCACCTGTGACTTTTTATACTTTTATACTACTATTTGTTTTTGTTTTTTTACTGGGAAAACACACTTTGAAAAGCTTGGAATAGCACCACCAATTTCGTTATACGCAGCTGTGTATGATGACAATTAAGGCTTTTGATTTGATTTGACATGGCCACAATAATCGGAAAAAAACGCGAAGAAGGATCACCCCTATTATTACTACATACCATACTAATGTTTTCACGCCTATACAAAAATACAAGTGTACAATTATCAAGAAGTGTATTTATTAAATAGAGTTAGAGGCAGATAAAAGATTAATATATCAATTTCTAAATATAATCTATAAATAAAAAATGTAAATACTTTAAGTACTTTACTCACAGTGAAAATAATTTAATAGATTTAAAAACATATATATTATGAGTTTCAGTTTACATCCTTGTCAGATTTGAGAGGCAATGGATCATCGATGAAACCTTCAGGAGCTTCTTTCTGCGAGAGGTTTTCAGGGCACAAAGAACATGGCGACCGCTGTTTCTTTTCTTGGACAAATATGAATTTGTATAAGGACATAACACTGTCAAGACGATTGCCAAATTCAAAGACTCCAACCATGTTGTCATCAATCTTCTGGAGACGTTGTTGCAAACTCTGTCCCATATTGAAGATCTCGTCATGCCAGTTTCACGGCCGTATCTACAGCGTAAATCCCTCATAATGGTGGTTCTTTTTTATTTTAATTTTATTCATTGTGAATACCACTCGCTTAGTGTCCTTGGAAAAGGCAAAGGATATTGTGGCCACCTACCGAGTATTCGCTTCTTCTTTCTTAGTAAAACGCACGGTAGATTTATTTATTCCCCAGTAACGTGCTACATACACCTTTTGCATAGCAGCGTTACTTTTTCTAGGTCACGGTCATACTGTCTTGGTTTTTCCTGGGCTCATTGGATGCTAGGACACATAGGAGGCATTTTCAATGGGGACCGAAGATTCAAATAAAGCTGGAATAGCATCAGCATAGTCTTTCTCCACAGGTGATGTGCGCAACGTGAACACAGTAGAAAAATGTACTGTAAATGAACGTGTTACGTTCACACGAGATCCAGTGCAGGAGCAGTGCAAAATTAAGGACAAAACAAATGCCTTCAACATAAGATCTATATTTGAGTTTCTAAAAATAAAAAGTTGTTTTCCCATGACCATTTGAAAGAAAACGAACATCGCTGTATACTGTACAGTATGTTTGGCTTTATTGCTTGCACTTCACATACCGGAACGTGTTTCAGTTTCATCGTTTACACTGACATCTGGTGGCTGTTTAGCATAATTAAAAGAACAAAGAAAGTTGATCCACATCATGACGCTGCACAGAATGCAACCTTAGTCGTTGTGGGCTACAGTAAATAAAAAGGGCAAGTCAGTTACAAAACGAAATAAAACGAACAAAAAAATAAATGACTCTATAACAGGAATAATATATTCATTTTTCAGGGGTGACCAACTCTGATCCTCGAGAGCCACTATCCGGTCTGTTTTCCATATCTCCCTCCTCTGCCACACCTGAATCAAATGATCAAATCATCAGCAAGCTGTCTAGAAGGTTGATCCTGATTATTTGATTCAGGTGTGTTGGTGGAGGGAGATATGGAAAACAGACCGGATAGTGGCTCTGGAGGACTGGAGTTGGCCACCCCTGCTTTATCACTTGGTTGAAGACCAAAACTACCAGTACATTTCAAATTTAAATATCCTGCAAAGGTTCATTCATTCCAGTAGCACAATTCAAAATGTAAAACTCATATGGAGTCACTTTTTTCCATTTATTGTGATAGACATTCATTTATTTGGAGTGCCAACAATCATTCACTGCTAGCTCCCAGTTCAAAAGGATTGGACATCATTATCATTCACTGTCAGTCCAACCAATTCAAATGGATTGGACATCTATTACCATCAACGGCAGCCAAACTTGTGTGTGCGTGCGTGCGCGCGCGCGTGCGTGCGCACGCACATAAATGCAATGTGAAGAGTTATTGAAGGCAAGCTGCAGTGCCACCTGCTCCACTGCAATATAATTTGTTTATGAAGACAAGTTCTTCAAACCGTACTCACACCTGGAATCTCTGATTTGGTGCAGCCTTTCCCTATTGGCCAAATAAATATAAAACTAAACTGAGACAGTTGGGAGAGGATAAAGATACTGGGCATGTTTTTTGGTTCAATGGTTAAGAGAGAAACATTCTCAGGTTATGAAGACGTCAGCATAGTCTCCGTAAGAGGCTGTACAGTACTTGCAGTGTCACCTATAGACGCTGCGGGAGGCGTTACGGTGAGAGTGCCCAAGGTGGGTAAATTGGCGGCCATTCCTTGAGACAACAGGGGAGTCAGCTGGGAGGGCATTATGGTAGGCAAAGGCGGCAGAGGAGCCAGGCCGGGTATGTTAAGAGGGGCCGGCAGGGAAGCAACTGTAAAGAAAAACGAGAGATGGCAAGTCACATGATCAAAGAATAGGCAACGTTACTAGATATGTTCTTGATCTGATCACATGAATGGAAATCAGGTTGATGACGTCAGTTTTCAAAGATGTAGGAAAGGGAAAAAAAGACTGGTTTTAAAAATGAATTTATTGATTCTTAAACATTTAAATGAATTCCCTGCAACAAAATAATCCAAAAGGTACAAAGATATGTTTTCAACATGCAACATATCTGGGAAACAGCTGACGTTTAGGTAAACACTCATTTTGGAGCTCTTTGTCAATTTATCCTTGTATGCAATTATTCTTGCTTTAGCACGTGACCTAGCAATAAAGTGTGTTCTTGACCCTGCAGGGCTCAGCGCTTGTTTGACCATAGTGGTGGTAAGAGCCTCTCCGAAAAGGCATAATGCCTTTCCTGAGTTTTTTTCTATAGTTATTTAGACATCAATTCATGTTTAAACCTTAACATTTTTTTCACTTCAAATTGCCTCCTCTCATGCCTACATGTTTGTGCACGCGTGTGCTGATTTGGAAATCCATGAGGAGTTTTCACGAGTGGAGTGTGCCAGCGGGTGGCTAAACTTTACGCCAGCCAAGGCCCTTGGCTGTACAGATGCTCCCCTACTTACGAACGAGTTACGTTCCGAGCGATTGTTCATAAGTTGAATTTGTTCGTAAGTTGATTCAGTGCTATATTTTGTATTATAATTTATGTTTAAGGCCTATATAAGTATATTGAAGGTTTATATAAGTGCATTTGTATGTTTAAGGCTTGTATAAGTAACCAGCATTGGTTTGTACTGAATTTTTTTTTTTTAATAAAATGGAGAGAATACATACAGTACTGTATACATACATGAGAGAGAGAGAGAGATTTACTAGAAACTGGCCGAAAGAAGCTATCTAATAACGATTGCAGTTTTCTTCTTTTTTTCATCATAAATTATGCGGTAGCACTGTATGACATCATTCAATTCATTTGCAAACTTTGTGCAACGTTCAATATTTGGGTCCTGCTGCTCGATCTTTATGTTTATAAATCGTACCGACGGTCGAACGATTCAAGTTGTATTCCCATGCAATGCTCACCACTTTCTCACGCGCATCAAGCTTCTTTATTATTGCCACTCGTTTCAAATGAAATGGCTTGCCTCTTCCTTGCACCTCCCTCACTAGAAGCCTTTCATTTTTCACCAACCATATTGAATAATGGATGCACGAGATATTTAATGATAAAAATGAAAAAGGTTCTTTGCGCACTGGAGATACGTTCACGCACTTCCGCACTACAACGAACTGGGCAGAGGAAGGTGAATGCTGGGTGAGCTGAGCTCTCACAGCGCCAGGCGTCTGTATTAGCGGCGGAAAGAAGCAATACTCGGAAAAAGGAGTGCAATACAAAATCGAACTTATGAACATTTTTCGACATAAACACAATTTGCAGACATGTTCGTATGTACCGTTGTTCGTAACTTGAATGTTCGTAAGTAGGGGAGCGTCTGTATTCAATTAAACTGAGGCTTGCCCGGAGCATGACTGCCACCAGACCCACTTAAAGGGGGTGGGAGTCACAAGCAAGCACTCATGGCACAGTGAGTCCTCGTGGACTCTACGCTTGACTGGGCTGTGCCTTAAAACCGGCAAACTGTTGATTCGTCAGCTCTAGACTACTGAGGGACTGTGCGGATAAGCTTGGAAGAGTGATTCTGCATATTTTCAACCTCAGTCTCAGTCTGCGGAAGTTCCCCACCTTTCGGAAGACTTCCTGTGTGTGGTTCCAGTTTTATCTAACTCTACAATGTCTTTTTCTTGTGTCTGTATCTGTTTTTGCTAATGCAACCAAGATGGCGTTGTTGTTTTTTTGACTCGAACCCCACCGAGTCGTGCGGCTTGGTCTGTGCTTGTACTGTCTTGCTACTGCAACCAAGGAAATTTCCCAAATATGGGATAAAATAAAGTTCCAATCCAATCTAATCCAAACAGCTCACCCTTAGAAGGCTACTAAAGTGACTGCATAAAGTCAATAATATAAGGCTTTCAAAAGTATTTCTTTACCACCTTGTGAGCTGCTGATGTTTCACTCGCTTGTCGCAAATAAGGTTGAATGAATAGTAAATTGGTGATGCTATCTAATGACACTGACAGAGATAAAACAATACTTTACTCTGAGTCTTGTGATCAATGATCAGGTGTCTTTAAAACATCATTAAAAAACATCTTTCACATATACTGCTGCGGTCCACATTACTCTAAAGTGCGGATTTCAAACACCTAATTTTCAACATCTAAACTGATCTTATCAATGTAATGCTTTAAATTATAGATATAACTGTTTTTTATTACTTTCCTCTTCACTTCCAGGCAATTGCAAATATTCTCAATTACCATACCAGGTTAAATAAAGGATAAATGAAAAAAAATTATTAAACAGGCACAGGTGGATTAGTTTAGCACATTCCCTTCACAGTTCTGGGATCAAAGGTACAATCGCAGACTGCCTTCCTAATGTGTGGAGTACAGAAATCCATTGATTATCACGTCTTAACTTATTGCGAATTCACTTCTTTGCGAATTTTTGCCGCTATTATTTAAAAAAATATTAATTGAATTATTTATTTATTTTTAAAGTTCATAAAAATTGGAAAATTCATGCTGAAACTCGTAAGCGGAAGCCACTCTTGCTACTAGGACTCAGCATCTCATCTTATCACATTTTCTGGACCGCTTTATCCTCATTAGGGTCGCGGGGGGTGCTGGAGCCAATCCCAGCTGTCTCCGGGCCAGAGGCGGGTGACACCCTGATTCGGTGGCCAGCAGGGCACAAGGAGACGGATGACCATGCACACTCACACCCTACCTAGGGGGCAAGTTAGAGTGTCCAATCAGCCTACCATGCATGTTTTTGGAATATGGGATGAAACCGGAGTACCCGGAGGAAACCCACACAGGCCCGGCGAGAACATGCAAACTCTACACAGATGGACATGATCTGGATTTGAACTCAGGACTGCAGAGTTGTGTGGCCGACGCGCTAACCACTCGGGCGCCCAGGACTCGGCACTGAAGAAAAAAAAAAGTTCGCGATTTTTCGATTATCACGGCCATGTCTGGTCTACATTAACAGCGACGGGTCGAGGGATTACTGTAGGCATGTTCTTACCGTAGCTGTGTGGGTTTTCCCCAGGTACTCCAGTTTCCCCACACATTCCAAAACCGTTCACAGTACACTTATTGAACCAGGGGTGTCAAACTCATTTGGCATCGTGGGCCACATACGGCCTAGGGAGATGTCAAGTGGGCCGGACCATTAAAATTATACCATGCTCTGCTATAAATAACCAAAATATCATGTCTTTCCTTTGTTTTGGTGTAAAGAAGCACAAGAACATTAGGAAAATATTGAAATTTAATGAACTATCCTTTTACAAAACATTTCATGAAACACCTCATATTTCCTTAGACAAATGTGCAATTTACTTTTATCATTCACAAATACAGACGCTCCCCTACTTACGAACATTCAACTTACGAACAACGGTACATACGAACATGTCTGCAAATTGCGTTTAAGTCCCAAAATGTTCGCAAGTCCAATTTTGTATTTCGCGTCTTTTTCGGAGTAGTACTTCTTTCCGCCGCTAATACCGAAGCCTGGCGCTGTAAGAGCTCAGCTCACCCAGCATCTACCTTCTTCGTTGCAATGCGGAAGTGCGTGAATGTATCTCCAGTGTGCAAAGAACCTTTTTCATTTGTATCATTAAATATCTCATGCATCCAATATTGAATATGGTTGGTAAAAAGCTAAAGGCTTCTATTGAGGGAGTTGCAAGGAAGAGGCAAGCCATTTCATTTGAAACGAGTGGCAATAATAACGAAGCTTGATGCGCGTCAGAAAGTGGTGAGCGTTGCACATTCAGTACCATTTATAAACAGAAAGATCGAGCAGCAGGACCCAAATATTGAACGTTGCACAAAGTTTGCAAATCAATTGAATGATGCCATACAGTGCTACTGCATCATTTATGATGAAAAAAAGAAGAAAACTGTGCAATCGTCATTAGGTCGCTTCTTTTGGCCAGTTTCTAATACATAAATCTATCTCTCTCTCTACAGTACTGTACATATTCTCTCCATTTTATTAAATGTTTTTTTTTTCAGTACAAACCAATGCGTGTTACTTATACAAGCCTTAAACATACAAATGCACTTATATAAACCTTCAATATACTTATATAGGCCTTAAACATAAATTATAATACAAAATATAGCACTAAATCAACTTACAAACAAATTCAACTTATGAACAATCGCTCGGAACCAATTGCGTTCGTAAATTGAGGAGTGTCTGTATGCATTGCAACTGATCCCTCTACTCTGATGGAAAGAGTGCTCCCCCTAGCGGATAATCCATGAATTGCAGCGAATTAAAAATATTAATTCCATGTCTTTTATGCATTTTTTCCACTTTCAAATTATCCTGCGGGCCTGATTGAACCTCCTTGGGGGCTGGTTCCGGCCCGCGGGCCGTATGTTTGACACCCCTGTATTGAACAAATGGTTGTTCGTTTCACTGTGACCTGTAATTGGCTGGCGACCAATTCAGGATCTACCCCGCCTACTGCCCATAATTAGCTGAGATATAGGGACCAGCACCCCTGACCGAGATTGTTGTGAAGATAATTGGAACTGCGAATGAATGTATAATTAAAACAACAAAAACTATTTTTTTTAAACTTTTTATTTATGCATATTTTTTGGATGCAATGTAAGTAAGTTTACAGCTATAAAATGTTAGGTGCCGCCTCATGATGCAGTGGTTCATTCGCTCAACTTCGCTGCGGGAAGTGTGGGAGCATTTCCCCGCTCAGTGGCGGTACGATTATGGTTGCAAATAGTTAGTTGTTGTCTTAGTGTGTGCTCTGACTGACTGGTGACAAGTTGAGGATGTAGTTTGCCTTTTGCTCCAAGTGAGCCCTGACGATGATAAGAAGTGTTGAAAATGAGTGAGGGAAAATGTTAGGCTCAGGTTAACACTTAACATTTTTGCAAGCTCACAGGTCACCAACAGATGCAAATAATCATTTTTTAACTCGGCTTAAAGGTGTCTCGCTATTCTACTGTCTGACCACACGAAACAGGATCGTGACTCTACGTTATTGTGTTTTCCATGCATGTATTGTTACGGCCTTAACCCTAGAACGGTAACCTGGGGTGACCGGGTGTCTACAATCTGTATGGGAGACAGACGAAAAAATTGTAAATTTTTCAGTACGTACCAAATTTTTTTTTTCCTTTCAACACTTGCAGTATGGCAAATTATGCTTCAAATGACTCAAAGTACATCAATGAAACACATACAGTACTATACATACACTCAACTGTTAGATACAGGGCGTGAAAGGGGTTACCTTTCACGCTTCTGAAATAGAGGGTTCCCATTCTAGGGTTAAGCAAAACCCTCGATTCATTCAGGATGTGGACACGTGAGTTGTCATGTACCTGTGGTTCCGCCTGGCATTGCCGTGCCGGTGCCCGCGAGTGAAATGGTGCTGAGGTCCGGGATTGGTAGGTTGAGATTGGGAAGGTTGGGCAGTGGAGGTAAACCACAGGTTCGAGGCACCAAGCCTAAAACAAAAGCAAATTATTATTTTTAGTGAACATTTATATAGTGAAAGAAAAAACACTTATTTCAAAATGCCATTTTACCTCCCTTAACATGGTGAAAAACCTAAAGGGTTTTAAAATCAAAGGACCTTTAATACTACCCCTAGCAGAAAGTATGGAATCACCAGTCTTGGGCAAACACTCAGACATTTTATTCTGCAGAAAAAACACAGATCACAAACAAACAATTCTGTTCAAACTAACTATTAGTTTTTCAAAAGTGCAATTCCATGGCATTCAGAAACACTAAAAGAAAGAAATAAAAAACATTATGGTGGTCAGTAAATGTTAGTAAAAAAACAAACAGGAAACACTCCATTCCGAGGGAAAAAAAAGAATCATGAAAAACAGAAAGAAAAAAACAATCAAACTACACATTGACTTGTGACAAAGAGTATCATTAATCAATCTGGTGCCAAATCTCTTTCATTACAGTTGCCAGATTGTCTTTCAGCCCGGAGCCTTTGCTGTGGGCCAATGTTTTCAATATCCACCGCAGGTTTTCAATTGGGTTGAGATCTGGGTTTATTTGCAGGCCATGAAATTGACTGGGTGCATTGTCATCTTGGAAAATGATTTCATCATGCCAGAAAATCTTTCAACAAGAAAGCTATCCAAAATCTCAATGTCAACTTGTGCGTTTACTGAAGATTTAACCATAGCCATCTCCCCAGTGCCTTTTCCCTGACATGCAGCCCCACACCACCAAGGACTGTGGGAATTTTTATACTTTCTTTAGGCAGTCATCAGTGTAAATCTCGCTGGAATGGCACCAAACAAAAGTTCCAGTATCATCACCTTGTCCAATGCATCAAGATAAGTCCATGGCCACCTCTTCCTTAGCCCATTGCAGTCTTTTAATTTTCTATTCAGCATCAATGGTTTCGTTTTAGGTTTCTTGTATAAAAATGCCATTTAAGCCTCAATGGTTTCCTTTTAGCTTTCCTGTATAAAAATGCCATTTCCTTTAGGCAATTTTGTTCAGTTCTGTCACATACATTGACTACAGCTTCCTCCCATTTTTTCTTCATTTGTTTTGTTGTGCATATTGCTTCCCATGTTGTTTTTACTTGGTCCAGATCTTCATTAGTGCTGACTGAACAGCCCACCATATGTCTAAAGTTACCTTCTTCAACCAGTTTGAAAATTCTGTATATGGTCTCAAAAACATCTCTCTTGTTAGAGCCATGATTTTTGCAAAACCACTTGGTCCAGCAGCCCCCAAGGGTGCAGTTTTGAGATACTGTATTAATCAAAAAGACATTCAATATCATAAGGAAGTTAATATGCCTGTCTTTGTAAATGCAAAATATCAAATTATTCAATTTGAAAGAAGAAATAAGTCAATCTTGATGAGAACCTGATGCTTTCTAATTGCAGAAATTAACATTTTCTTCACCCTAAGCTGTCCCCCTAGGTGCCTGAACAAAAAGGATATAACCTGCCTTTTAATGAAAACAACGGAATACATTTATAAAAATGTATAACAATCAAAGTGGAATTTTGTTTTATTTCAAAATCAAGGCTACTCGCGTCTGGCCAGTCAAAGCACGTTTAACAAGGTTTATACGTCAGCGCCCTAGGTAAGATGGCTGCCCTGGACCTAGGTAAGATGATGTGCCCAGAGTGAGCAGTGACGGGAACGTGAGTTTTTTCACGTTTTATGCAAGATACATACATTTTTTTCTTGAATTTCATTCATAGACATCAAAATAAATTTTGTTTTGGGTTACATCTGTTTAACTTTTCTCTATTTTGAAATAAATGAAAGTATCGGCCAAATTCGTCCTGACGTCACGCGCCGACGCAACATCGCCATTTTGCATGTCGTGTTTTTATGCGCATATAAGCCGTACCCTCGACTCAGTCATCATTTTTTTTGTCGGCTTATATATATGAGTACATACGGCCGACCCGCCATTAACCACAATAATAAAGGGATTACTGTATCGAAATTCAATTTAACATTTTCCACAGAATTCGGAAATTCCATTTTCCCCTGCTCTATAAAAGTAACATCTACTATACCTGTATAATGAGAATAAAATCATTTAATTCAATTCTATTCTTTCCTTTCTTTTAGTGTTTCTGAAAGCCAAGCTGTTGCACTTTGGAATGACCTTACGATTGTTTACTGTTTGCAATGCAATGTTTTTAGAGTATAAAATGTCCGTGAATACTCGTCCAAGACTGGTGATTCCATCCATACTTTTATGCTAGGGTTAGTAGTTATGTGAAAATATGTTATGATGTTTATTTGCTTCATAATATTTAGCATGCCACCCACCTGGCAGCGTTGTGGCTGCGTTGAAGCTGGCTGTGGCAGAGTTGAAGGATGCGAGGGGGCTGAGAGACTGGTTAGATGTTGGAAGCAGAGGTACTGTTGGCAAACCTGGTAAGAGGAGATACAATTGTGTCAATACACAATATTACATAGTATCATTCACTCCAATACTATTTGGAGTATCTGATTTAGTCACAAGATGAGATCCGTTCCAGGGGTCATGTGGGTTTTCAGCAGTCATGCTCTTTGGGTGATGTAAATTAAAGCAATATGTCCATTTATTTGATACTCACACACCCATAAATCATGTTTTATAAGGATCATAGATTAAATTATTATTGTTATTAGCACCTAGTTTGTTCAATAGCTCCCAAGCCATTTGACAGATTGACACGAAATTTACAGAAAAGATAGGCTACCTTCTGTTTAACGAACACTCATCTCAGGGGGGGATGAGTCTGCCTACCAAAAACTGTACGGACACTGGCCTAGTTAATAAACGTATCCGGGTTTTTGCAAACCAAAAACCCTGGATGACCAGTGAGACACAGGCACTCATCAAATGCCGTAACACTGCCATCAGGTCAGGGGACAAGTTACAATACAGCGCTGCCAAAGCAGACTTGAAGAAAGGCATTAAAAAGGCAAAGGCAGCATACACAAGGAAAATTGAGGAGCACTTCACAGAAAATAACCCAAAGAAGATGTGGCAGGGAATACGACATTACCAATTACAATGACATTAATGTGTCTGTTAATGCAGACGCGTCACTACCAGAGGAACTGAACCGTTTCTTTGCCCGCTTTGAGACTGACAAATCGGATTCAGTCTCAACACATCCACCACCCTGCAGCAGTACACTGAAGCTTCAGGAACATTAAGCCTGTGCTCACCAGCTGTCTGGGGTTTTCACAAATATTTTCAATTGTTCCCTGCATTAATCTGTCATCCCGTCCTGCCTGAAATCTGCCACCAATATCCCTGTCCCTTAAAGCCAACCATTGACAGCCTGAATGATTATAGGCCTGTTGCACTTACACCTGTGATCATGAAGTGCTTTGAAAAGTTGGTTGCCCACCACATCAGGGATACAATCAGTCCCTCAGCTGACCCTCACCAGTTTGCTTATAGAGCAAACAGATCCACTGAGGACGCCATCGCGTAGCTCTACACATAGCACTGAGCCACCTGGAGCACCATGGGAACTATGAGGATGCTTTTCATCGACTATAGCTCAGCCTTCAACACTAATACCGGACATTCTGGCTGACAAACTCTTCATCCTTGGACTATCCTCTTCCATCTGCTGCTGGATTAAGAACTTCTTAACCAACCGTCCACAAACTGTTAGAGTTGGTCCACACATCTCTTCCTCTATTACACTGAGCTCTGGCTCCCCCCAAGGCTGTTTACTGAGTCCTCTTCTATATTCCCTGTACATCGACCCACCAGTCTAACTCCATCATCAAATTTGCCAATGACACCACTGTAGTCGGACTCATCTCAGGGGGGATGAGTCTGTTTACAGAGATGAAGTCAACAAACTGTCTTTGCGGTGTTTGGTGAACAATCTCACACTAAACACCACGGAAACTAAAGAAATATCCTGGACTTTCGCAAACGCAGCACAGATCTGGCCCCACTCCTCATAAATGGAGTATGCGTAGACAGGATCCAGTCCTTCAAATTCCTGGGGGTTCACGTCACGGACAATCTCTCCTGGTCTACCAACAGCACGGCAGTGGTGAAGAAGGCCCAGAAGCGACTCAATTTCCTGAGGGTATTCAGGAGGAACAACTTGGGACACTAAGCTTCTGGTAACCTTCTATAGAGCCACTGTGGAGAGCATCCTGGCATACCATACTGGATTACAGTGTGGTACGCTGGAAGCACGGCAGCAGACAGAAAAGCCATGCAGAGAGTGATCAACACCGCCCAGAAGATCATCGGCTGCTCTCTTCCCTCAATGGATGACATTGCCAGCCTTCGCTACCTTAGCAGAGCCGGGAACATTGTTAGGGACCCTTACCACCCTGGTCACAACCTGTTCCAGCTGCTCCCCTCTGGCAGACGCTAAAGGTCTCACAAAACACAGACAAATAGACTTTAGGGACAGTTTTTTTTCTTCCCAGAGCCACCAGGGCTCTAAACTTGCATTAGCACGACACACAATCCCTTCTGTGCAATAACTTCGGCGTGTGCATTAACAATGTGCAATATCTTAGATTGTGCAATATTGTAGAATTTACCTTGCCCGGACGTGACTTTTTATATTACTTATGTTTTTACTGAGAAACACGCACTTTGTGAAGTAGCACCACTAATTTTGTTATACACAGCTGTTGTATCATGACAATAAAGGCTTTTGATTTGATATGATTTGAATATGCAAACTCCCCACAGGTGGACGTGACCCCAGAGCTGTGAGGCCGACGCGCTAACCACTCGCTCCACCGGTCCACACCTGGGGACTCATGGCCACGAGAAGACAAAGGACTTGGACTAAAACTCCCATTTACCATATTTTTTAAAATTTATATCAAGAAAAGAGGAACTATTTTCACTGAGTACAGTAGTTAAAATAGTTACATATTTAAGTACAGTAATACCCTGAGATATGAGCTCAACGCGTTCCGGGACCGAGCTCGTATGTCGATTTACTCGTATCTCAAACCAACTTTTCCCATAAAAATGAACTAAATACAAATTAATTCGTTCCCACCCTCTGAAAAAAAAAACCATGATATTACAATGGAAAAACATTTTTATTGGTTCTAATCCACCATCTACTAATAGAGTAACAAATAACTACAGTGGTACCGCGAGATACGAGCTTAATGCGTACCGGGACTGAGCTCGTACGTCGATTTTCTCGTAACTCAAACGAAAGTTTCCCATAGAAATGAACTAAAAACCAATTAATTAGTTCCAACCAATGTTCCCTCTAAGCTGCGCACGTGTGCAATTGCGCACTACTCTGCCGTGCACAGAGAACGCGAAACATATGCAGCGCACAAAATCAAATTGAATTGAATTAAATTGAATGCTTTTATTGTACGCCATCCTGAATTGTAAAAAAAAAAAAGACATTACATTTTTTTCTGTGCCATTTTGCCTCGCAACTCAGAGAGTGGCGGCCTGTCACTGACCGACAAACGACAACAAAAGGTCATTTCGGATAAAACTGACAAACACCGTGTCCAGCCAATGATATGATGCAGTTCGGGTCACGTCTTGTGCGTTTACTTCCACGGCATGAGTTCATTTCGCAGGTAAGCATATAGCCAACAACTTGGTGGAGCTGCTGCCAAGCCTTTATCATGGCCAAACGAGTCAAAGTAAAAAATAAATGCAGTTCTTCTAAGATGGAAAGGCTGTCGGAGCAAATAGAAGAACAAGCAGTGAAATTGGGTGAGAACTGTCAAAAATTTTACCAAGTGTGCGTCTGTGTGTTTCAGAGTGTGTGTGGTATATGTCATCGTTTGTCTTCAATTTACACGATGGACTATAGATGGAAATTAGGCCTTGGCTGCAATCTTACATATTTACATATGTATGTTCATGAATATGTGCTGTCCCTTATGAAATAAATCAAATCAAAATCAAAAGAAAGTTCTCTGCCAAACATAGGAAGCTAAAGTTGTAAGCGAGTTTTCCGATGGAAAAATATTGCACATAAATGGAAGCTTGACTATCTCGAGTGACACATTCAGCAGAAAAGTCATTTGAAGCAGATTGAGAAGTGAGGACAGATGTGAAAAATGAGGTCAACTTGAAGTCAGATTTGTGCAGATTCTAGTGTCATTTATTTAGATATTTTATCCACAGATATGAATCATTACATTTTATTAGGACTAGATCATTTATGGCTAGTAGAGACGCACCTGTCAAGGTACACATTTTTTGATCATTTCAAATTGTGTACGCTGTATAACAACCTTTGTACGGTGTTGGAATAATCATTATTATAAATGTGTTTGCAATGCTTATTTAGGAATAGAAAGCCTTATTATAAACATGCTTACTATATTAATCAATATATTTGCTTATTAGGAATAGTAATGCTCATCCTGAATGTGTAACAATATTAAACAATATATACATGTGTTGAACGCTGTGCTTTTATGTTAGAGTTATTGGCATTAATAAAAGCCATTTTAATGCATGCCTTGCTAAAGTAAGGACTGTGGTTCACATCAAGAGGACAGGGAATGGCCATGGGCATGGAGAAGGGCTCCTGGGTTCTCGACGGTTGACGACTAACACTCTGATAAACCTAACATACGGGAAAAAACTTTCTTTTTTAAATACGTTTTTACGATCTCGTTTTACCCATTTCGGCTGTAATCCGGAACGTTTCTGTTGCCGGTAACAGAAGAAAATAGCATCGTCAATTGCTAATATTGCCAAGCATTATATGTGCACGTACATTCCCCTTTGACCTGTCCGCCTTTTCACCATCAAAAATATAGCAAGCAAGGTACCCCGACATGCACCTGCTCATGGCAGGTGTTCTACTGGTGTGTGCCCATAGCGAGCAATGATGATGTTGCTCACACTGGTACTCAGTGTGCTCAGGGAAATTGTCTTTCTGCCCGGACAAACTAAAAATTAGAGGGAACATTGGTTCCAACCCTCTGAAAAAACACCAAAAACAGGATATTGGATTGGAAAAACATTTTTATTTGTTCTAATTTGGCATCTATTTACAAAGTAACAAATAACTAGTGGTTTAATACTACTAAAATGTGTTTAATATTATTAAAATTAGACGGATTTCGCAGAGGGGAGAGAGACGGACAGAGAGGTGGGGGGGCTTTTTGCACGACAACGTGCTCGTAACTAACAAATTTAAGTGAACTTGGATTACGATGCAGACAAACTCAAAAATAAGTTTAATCTAACCTTACACTAAACTTAATTCTAATTTTGTTTTAAATTTTGATACCTTTCTTCTCCCGGCCGGGTTGGCTCTATTTGCCCCGCCTCCACCCTGACTTTCAGAAGCAACCTAGATGTTTGCTTTTGTATTCCCTTCAAAATATTCCCAAAATGATGCACACAAATGTCCTCACAATAGGAGAACGCACGACCACTTGCCAACGAGAAGTAGTATACACGCCATTCGCACTGACTAACGGGAAAAAACACTAAAAAAATGCAACGCTCCGCCCAGTGATCCCAGAGACATTACACGAGGGAGTTGCGACCAGAGAGACATTACACGAGGGAGTTGCGGAGAGAGACAGTGCCAATTATGTTCTTATGAGCAGCCTCTCGCGTCCGCCGTCTGCTCGTATATCAAAATTTGTCTCGTATATCAAGATAAATATTTGCTCAAAATTTTACTCGTATCTCAAATTGTCATATGTCGGGGCGCTCGTATGTCGAGGTACCACTGTATCTAGTTCAATACTAAAATGAGACATTCAGTATAACGGGGAGTGCGCGGGGGGAGAGAGACATTTTTGGACGGCAATGCGCTCTTAACATAAACATAAATTTAACTAAAATTAACTTAGATCCCGATAAAGACACCCTTAAAAAAGGTTTTAATCTTACCTTACAGTAAACTCAATACTAATTTTGTTTTAATTTTTTGTACTTTTCTTGTTCTGGCTTGGCTCTTTTTGCCCCGCTTCCCGTGGCCGGATGATTCGCCTAAAGACGTTTCCCCGACGGGCGTTTGACAGACGGACAGGTCGCCGAATGGACGTTCCACCGAACGGTCATTCGGCCGAACGGAGGTGATGTCGCGATAAGGCAAAAAAAAACGTCTATATACGTCCATTCGCCAAACGGGTCAAAATGCTCTCAAATTCAGTCAAATCCAGCCGAAAACAGCGTTTAATGATTAAATACAAATACTAGTATTTGTATATACAATACTAGTATTGTATTTTATACTAGTATTTTATTTAAAAGAAGACAAAGGAAATTCACATTCTTCGTCGTCTTCCTTCTTTTTTTTGGCTTGGTATTCCCATAGGTATCGTGTATACAGACTAGATGTCCGATGCACGTTGTGAGGCAACGGAGCTAGACGTCGTCGCTTGTCGGCCATTATAAGAACAGGGCCATTCGCCAAACGGCTCAAAATGCTCTCAAATTCAGTCAAATCCAGCCGAAAACAGCGTTTAATGATTAAATACAAATTCTAGTATTGTATATACAATACTAGTATTTGTATTTAATCATTAAACACATTTTGAGCCGTTTGGCGAATGGACGTATATAGACGTTTTTTTGCCTTATCGCGACATCATCGCGACATTTTACTGAGGAATTCACTTCCCTGGGCTCGGTTCTAATGTCCAAAGAGCTCCAGTATTTGTGTTTAATCATTAAATGCTGTTTTAGGATGAATTTGACCCGATTACTGTCATTTCACGGCTCGGTTCTGCTACATCTGCCCGCCCAAGAGTGCTTATTCCCGGGCTGCCATTGACGGTAGACTAATAAATTGAGAGTGATGAGCGGCAAAGGGAAATGAATCATTGATTTTTACTATAATTTGGACAATGCCGGCGGCGGGCCGGATTAAAAATCCTAACGGGCCGTATATGGCCCGCAGGCCGAGGTTGAAAAACTTGTACACACACGGGCGGGGCGAGCACGCAAATTCTGTTTCGGCGAAACCTCCGTTCGGCCGAACGCCTGTTCGGCCGAATGACCGTTCGATGGAACGTCCATTCGGCGACCCGTCCGTCTGTCAAACGTCCGTCGGCGAAACGTCTTTAGGCGAATCATCCGAGTACCCCCGCTTCCACTTTCACTTTTAGCCGGAGTTTTTAAGAGAAACCTATCTATGTTTGTTTGCTTTTGTTTCCCCTTCAAAATATTGCAGACGCACAAAAGTGTCCTCAAAACCACTTGCCAACTTGTCCAGGTGCTCCTTTCGTATTGGCGAGCCAGCTCTGTCACGCGTACACCACTCATGTTTTTTTGTGTTTAATATCGATTTTCATCATACGCCTTTTCTTCGCACTACCCTTCTTTGCACCTGCTTGCTTTGGACCCATTGTTTTTTCCCTTAATTCTGCACTGACTAACGCAAAAAACACGGAAAAAAATACAACGCTCCGCCCAGTGCTCGTAGATATTTTTAGATGAAGGACATGTGTTGAGAAAGACAGTGCACTGTTATCATAAGCAGCCTCTCGCGTCTCGGCCACCTGGCTGTCTCGTATGCTGGTATCTCAAAATTTGTCTTGTATCTCAAGGAAAATATTTGCTTGGAATTTTACTCGTATCTCAAATGTATCGTATGTTGGGGCACTCGTATATACAATATATTTAGATAGTAATACATTACAGCTTATAGCTGTAATATTTAATATACACTTTGATAATTGTACTTGTGCACTTCTGTAGAGGCGCGAAAAATGTAATAATGGGGGTGATCCTACTTCGAGGTTTTTCGTTTATCACGGCCGGTACTCGGACGATTCGCCAAAAGACGTTTGGGCGACGGACGTTTGGGCGACGGACAGTTCGCCGAACGGACGTTTGGGCTACCGGACACTTCGCCGAACGGACGTTTGGGCGACCGGACAGTTCACCGAACGGACGTTTGGGCGACCGGACAGTTCGCTGAATGGACGTTTGGGTGACCGGACAGTTCGCCGAACGGACGTTTGGGCGACCGGACAGTTCACCGAACGGACGTTTGGGCGACCGGACAGTTCGCCGAACAGACGTTTGGGCGACCGGACAGTTCACCGAACAGACGTTTGGGCGACCGGACAGTTCACCGAACGGACATTTTGCCGCCGCGGGATTCGCACGCTCGCATGTCTTTCAACCTCAGCCCGCGGGCCATATACGGCCCGTTAGGATTTTTAATCCGGCCCGCCGCCGGCGTTGTCCAAATTATAGTAAAAATCTATGACATCATTCATTTCCCTTACCGCTCATCACTCTCAATTTAAAGACTGCTCTCTTTCGTTGAATAATAATATGTTCTTAATGTTGAAAGTAAATTTGAAAATAAATTTTCACCTTCAATTGTGTCTTTTTTCTTATATTTCAATCCCCAGCTTTCATAAATTCGATTGCGTGTCCAAATGCTGTCAAATTTTTGTATCCATTCTGGCCCGCAAGTCAAAAAGTTTGCCTACCCCTTAAACACATTATCAATAAGCTGCCATTGACTGCGGTAGACGTCCGATTCATGTTGACTGAGGTGCAGATGATATTTTTGTTCTTAGTCTACCGTCAATGGCAGCCAGACGTGCGGCTAAATAAAAGTCTTAGTATACTTTTATCCCGGAACTTTGACAATTGTATTAAAAAGAAGACAAAGCAAATTCACAGATAGTCATCTGTGAGCTTTTTCAACCGTTCATTAACAGCAAGGTCTTTTCTCTAACATATCATATTTTCATCCAACGTATATTAATTGTAATTTCTTGTAAACTGTGTGTATGTATATGTGACATGCTAAAGTGTTTAATTTATTATTTCATTAAACAAATAAAAGTGGGGATGTTTCGATTGGATGTTTCCACCGGACATCCATACATAGTTTGTATTGTATTTGCAATTTTTCTTTTCCCACTGCAGATGCTATTTCTGTTATTAGAGCTCCATCTAGTGGATATATAATGCAAAGTTCTGATACAGTATTAAATGAGTGCTGAGTACTCTGCACCTCACAGTCAACATGAATCGGATGTCTACCGCCATCAATGGCAGCTTATTGAGACTTTTATTTAGCCGCACGTCCGGCTGCCATTGACGGTAGACCACATGTCTCAAACCGATTCCGCCGAGGGCCGCAGTGGGTCCTGGTCTTTGTTCCAACCGATCCAGTACCGACATTTTAACCAATCAGGTGTCTTCTAAAATAAGTAGCACCTGACTTTAATTAACTGATTACACTTGCAAAAGGTATCCTCGTGTTGAGTTGGAATGAAAACCTGCACCCACTGCGGCCCTTTGAGGACTGGTTTGACACCCCTGCAGTAGACTAATAACAGAAATAGCATCTGCACCTGGAGTCATCATGAATCGGACGTCTACCGCAGTCAATGGCAGCTTATTGAGACTTTTATTTAGCCGCACGTCCGGCTGCCATTGACGGTAGACTAATAACAGAAATAGCATCTGCACCTCAGTCAACATGAATCAGACGTCTACCGCAGTCGATGGCAGCTTATTGAGACTTTTATTTAGCCGCACGTCCGGCTGTCATTGACGGTAGACTAATAACAGAAATAGCATCTGTGCAGTATGGAATGTATTCTTATGCTTTTTATTAGTCAATAGGTTTATTTAGTTTAGTCACTAGAATAGAATTTTGCATGGGCTAGCGGAAATTTCCGTCCGTGACACCTATGAGTTGGGGGCGCGTCATCTACCATGACACACCCATTTCTTTGTTCACAGTTTCCCGCCTAAAGTCTGTACCTATGTCACATGACCTTTGTCAATAAAACTGGTCAACCTGTTGGGGGGAGGCAGGGAGTTCAAACTGGTCAGGCTGGAGGATAGATGCGCTCCTGCCGCTGGCTGCTCTGACCCCCTCCTTCAGCTGAAGCTAGATAAAACTTATCATGGCCGACTCTGTGTGCTTCCTCTAATTCGAAGTTATTGAATGTTTATCGATTAGATCCAACATTTTCTGGTGCCGAAACCCGGGAGATTCATTTCTGAATTTTCGGACCGCGGTGGACTGAAGGCCGAGAATTACTGACGTCAGCTACTCTTACTTTGAAAGAGAGGGCATTTCGGTCGATTGCGGCCCGTTTGAAGAACGAACCCCCATCGAAAAGGAGGAGGCACAAGAGACGGTAAGGGGCTGTTTAAAATTAATATTTAGGACAAGGCTGGTGGGAATCCCGTTTTTCTAATCGTGAGAAAGTCGAAGAAAAACGCCTCATAAATAGGGGATAAATTGTGCATACTGTTGAGAAGTACGTATGTCAGAAAAAAGGAAAATAGATACGTAAGGTATGCAACGAACGTACATTTAGTCGGTCTGGCCAACTAAATGTCGATCCAAGAGGTGGGCTGGTGACGCGGCTTAACCTAGGGTGGGGGTTAGAGTCCCCCCAAGATAGGGGTTAGAGTCCCCTTTGTTAAAAGGATTTTCGGAGATTGTTAAAAATAAAGCTTCCAAAAATACTGCACCCGATGAGTAAGAAAGCGCTAGATTAAAAAGTATAGTACTACTATTATATAAACCAGAAGCGTTTGTTAAGAACCGGAAGTAGGCCGTGACGCGCTTTAGGGCGCGCTCGGTACGCGCTTGGTATGCGCTCATGAATCGAGAGGATTGAAGAGAATAACGGTTAAAAAGACGGCGTAGACGGATAAATAGGATAATAAAAAATAAGTATTAAAGAGATAATAAATTAGATGGGACGTCCCTAAAGAATCGCCGTAAAATATCGCCTTAAATGTATTAATAGCGTAACATGTGACCATTGTTTTAAAAAAAAAAAACGTTCAAACAAAGGGACGTGAAGTAAGAAGATGTGAAATTCATGCTGAGAGATTTTCCTCATCATTGAAGAATGAAACAAAAACATGGTTAACATGCTTGTGAAGATTCTGGACAGAAAGGATGAGGAGTTGCTTTAGGTGGTTGTCTTTCCTCAAGAAACTTTCTATCTTCATGGAGAACAAGAATGATATGTTTTTCACAAGTTCATGTACTAGTCACACATTTCAAAATTGGGGCCCTCCCTATTAACATCATTGAACATGAGCTCAAGAGGTACGACCTTTGGCAAGATGAGCTAAGAGGAAGGCCTATGAGGAATTCTCAGAGAACCAAAATCTGAAGAAGGAACATGAGAATTCCCTTAAAAAGTCTGCCTGCTTTTGAATCTTGCTGAAGACACACACAGAACAAAGGAAGAAAATGGCCGAAAAATGTGGAGCAGGCAAGAAGCCCACTTTACAGCCAGCCCCCCTTCACAGATGCGGACACCCCTCACCCGACAAGCCAAGCACACCCGGTGCAAACAAAAAGAGGGGGGGGGGCTCGCCCATAGCTCTTACTGCCCATTTCACACCTGGACCCAGGAGAGAGCCCACACCAGCCCAGCCCAAGGCCCCCTCCCCCTGCACAAAGAGAGAGAGGAACCACAGCACGCAAATGCCACTGCAGGTTTGAACCTAAATCACTTGAGTCCGATTGTCTCCCCACGGAGGGGGAGGGAAAGAGAGAGAGACAGAGAGATGACAGTGTTGTAATATATTAGTGAAAAATTATGGGTCCTTTATTAAACACTGATATTTATATTAGGAAATGCCTAGTGAAAGGTTATTTTCCCTAAATTTTAATTGAGGTAACAGTGAGCACAGAAAATGGCTCTTATTTTAAATAAAACCGCCTTCTTAGAGCGGATAGGAATTCAGCCAGAGCTTTAACTATTGGTTTTAGCAATATGAGAGTGATTTGCGATTTAGACTCAAGTATTAAGAATCATCCAAATTATTAATGATATCAAACAAGAGAACAATGCAGAAATGGCATTTATCCAAATTATTAGGTACATTTAGATAGAATAATTAATTTAGGATAGGCATGATTTCACTGAGATGGAATAAACATCATGGAATACCGTCAGTGCACGGAGGGTATTTCATTGTTTGCCCATCAGCAGATGGAATATGCTTTGGCGTGGGTCATATTAATGACTATTAGAATATTAATGATATACGGATTGCATAAGCATTGAACAATTAATGTCAACCAAATGACATTAACCTATTTCTTTTGAGAATGATTAGGCTGATAAGACAGCAAAGTGGAGGTAAGCTGCCAAAAAGCCCAGACGTGGGATGGCGCTCTTCACCAGTGATAAAAAATTGCAGACCACTGATTTTTGAAAATGAGTGTAAGCATGAATGGTTGTTTGTTTGTCTTTTTGTGTTTCTAATTGGCCGACCATCAAGATATAATCAATCAGATATCAAGGTGGAAAATGATTTAGAAATTTGAAATCAATTTTTGATGAAAATTATGGGAAATTGTTTAGTCAAATGAAATTTTAATGGTAAAAGCAGCAGTACTCCAAACGTGAAATTTGAAGTGGAGAAACAAATCTGCTATGCAAAATTTAGGAGCACTGAAAAGACAGTGCTTGATACCAAATTCCAAAGTACTATTGATTTATTGTGATAATGGCATCCAAATTGTGTTAACAGAATAATTGACTGAATTGACAAAAGTTTCCATATTTCGTTCCGAAGAAAAAAAAAAAAAAATGGAAATCCAATTTAGTGGAATGTACCAAACGCCATTATTAACTACACGATTGGAACTGGAGGATGAGGCTAAACATATGTCTGCATAAAAGAAAAAACTTTAAAGAAACGCATTAATTTTGGGTTGGCAGAAGGAGACTGTGCTTCTCAACAGGAAACAAACTGGACCAGCGGTGGTCCCGGGAGCCTGGGTGCTCAACACAAGTGTTCCTGACCAACCAGCAGACATGAAAATAGCTGAAAAGGAGGATGCGGATCCACCTTTGCACTGTAAGAAGGTTCTCTCAGTTGAAACGTTTGAGGAGACAGGTAAGATAAACTTTTGACGTAATCAGACGTAATGGAAAGCACTCCAATATTGATTGGAAAGATTATTGCTCGAGGAGCAATGCAATAAACCATAAGGAACTTTTTATATTGGTTTTATTATCTCCATAAAAAAGATGAAAGCGTTTCAATTGAGACCAAACCTTCTTACAGATTTTTAAAATAAACAATTAGAAAGAAAATGGATAGAAATGTAACTAGATTTTAATTTTATTCCTGACTATTGAAAAATATTTATTAAGAAAGTTTTATAGGAGATGATTGGCAAACTCCGAAGACAATGGAATGTTACATTTGATAAAAAGACTACTAGTTTGGGATATTTTGAATTTCAAAAAACTGAGTTAATATGCAACGCAATACACATTGTTAAATGAATTGGGACTTGATTAGTATGCATTTTAAAAGTAATGGGCTTTAATTGCTCTAAAGGATACAATTATGCTAAAAATATTGACCCTGACAAACAAGGGGTGGTTACATTTTACTGGGTTCAATTCTATTTAGAATTATAAATGTGTGCATTTTGTTTCTGGATATTAATTGATGTGAATCTAAACTGTTACAGAGAACGGGAAAGCTGTTTTCCTGAGGAGAAAGCAGCCTGGTTTGCTTTTTGTATTTTTCCTATTCTTAGTATGATTAGTTAATTTGTGTAATTGTAGGAAAGGAAAAATATATATATAGTTCTTGATCTTAACAAGGAAGCAGTGTTCAAAATAGAATACCAGCTAGCATTTTTGATTTTGACTGATAAGGCATTTAAATTTTCACAAACTATAGTGATGGAATAAGTAAGATTGTTGCGATTTTTGTTCATTGGGGTATTAAGCCGAACCAAATAGCTGGAAGCAAATGTTAAGCACGTGTTTAGGACAACGACAGAACACAGCAGCTAAAGCAGCAGCGCAAACACTACACAGGTAGCATACACAACAACAAAACTGAGCCGATCTCAAGAACAGTCAGCAGACGAACTGTACAAAGCTAAAGGCCTACCGTGCCTACCAAAAATGTATTCCATAATTGAGCCATAAAATGTCTCAACAGGGGGGAGATATGGTGAACAGGTATAAATACCTATTTTAAAATTTTTGTAGGAACTGTTTAATTTGTTATTTTATTGATCTGTAAAGAACATGGGATCTCCAGAATCATCTGGAGTGACAATGGAGCTCATTTTTCAGACAGCATAGTGCAAAACATGGCAAAACAACTGGTAGAACTAGCTTGAGATTAACACCTTTTGAGATAGTTATTGGAAGACCATTCCAACTTCCTTTATGGGAAGATGACCCATGATGAGAGACTAAGGAAGGAGAGAAACTTATCCAAAGAACATGTAAGCTGCCGTGATCCTTTTGTCTATCTTGCAGGAGGTGGTGAAGCCAGGTGACTGGATCCTGATCCGAGTCATAAAAGTGAAGTCCTGGTTCTCTCCACGATGGGAAGACCCATTCGTGGCCCAACTCACCAACCTCCACAGCAGCAAAGATCGCTGAAAAGTCAAAGTCGATTCAGGTCAAGGTATTCAAGACAGGTGACTGAGTAGGACTGCAAGTCGGACGGTGTCAAAACCCTTGTCCGTGAAGAAACTCATCTGACGTCTACTCACCAGCCACGAGCACCCCTCACTTAACCCTGACCTCCCATAGATTCTGCACCTCTATACAGAAGCCACAGTGAGAGCTGTTGCCATCCACATCACAGTGACTGGACTGTCAGTGACAGCCTGGGCGTGTCTGAACGCCCCGCCCACAGAGACTCGAGTTGGAAAACAAGTGCAGGAAACATCTTGCCTCATCACTGGAAAGGCAGAGCCAAGCGGTCCGCTCTTGGATGGGGTCAGGGGACCCAATCTACATCAACAACATCGGGGTTCCCTGCGGCGTACCAGATGAGTATAAGCTCGCTGACCAAATTGCACGACTCCAGAACAGGACGGAAGAAGGGTTTGCAGCCATCCATGAACAGTTGTCGGCGACCTCCTTGATGGCCTTCCAGAACAGAATTGCTGTTGACATGCTCCTGGCAAAGGAAGGTGGCGTGTGCTCCATCTTTGGCGACCAATGCTGCACGTTCATCCCTAACAACACAGCAGCTGACGGGAGTTTAACCATAGCCCTGGAGGGTCTTCGATCCCTCAACAGCAAGTTGAAAGAACATTCTGGAATCGACACCTCAATGTGGGGCGAATTTGGTAGCATGTTTGGCAGATACAAACAGTTGGTTGTATCAGTTTTAATGTCAATCTCTGTTTTTGCTGCCATTCTCACAACTTGTGGATGTTGTTGTATTCCCTGTATTCGTGCGTTATGTCAAAGATTAATAACAAATGCCATAGAACCAGTCAAATCCGAAATGTATGCCTTATTGACATCTGGAGGCGAACCACGGGATGACGACGACGCCGACGCATCTGGGGATGAGGAGGAAATGCAGTTCATGGGACTGCCTGACATGTTCCCAGATGCTAAAGACTATGCCATTGACTTTTAAGTGTAACGTTTTTCTGTTATTTTTGTGATCCTGTAATGTGAAAATCTGAAAAGAAGAGGTTATGGGTGATGATATTTTATAGCAGAATCCGGATAAACAGGAGGGTTATGTTGGAATTATTTTATATAAGTTATCCTGATTCTGGTATGACTGTCGAAATGTTAGTTAATAGAATGAGAGTGTCTTGGGCCCTGGAAAGTTTCACCTTATTCAACAAAGAGGAACTACCCAGGGGGGGCGATGCCTGTTTGAACTATTGTGTGAGGGTTGCAGGATATCAGGAAGGTGACTGTAAAGATGTTATCTTGAAGGGGCATATGGTCATGATCAAAGAACCTTTTGTAACTGGGAGAGATCTCTCTCTCCTTTGATCAGCTTGAAACTTCCTGTAACTTGGACACTCCCAAAACACAATAAGAGACTTGGCAAGGGGAGATTTTATTCAGAGTGTGTCGACGGGCTGAGACGCGAACGGTCCGAGACCCTCTCATTTTTAAATAAAGTTTACTAAAATTCTCTGTGATTTCCTTCTTTACAGATTGGTGATACAAATGTCTGGTGTTTAAACCTAACAGCATCTGCACCTCAGTCAACATGAATCGGACGTCTACCACAGTCAATGGCATCTTATTGATAATGTGTTTAAGGGGTAGGCAAACTTTTTGACTTGCGGGCTAGAATGGATACTAAAATTTGACAGCATTTGGACACGCAATGTGATTTATCAAAGCTGGGGATTGAAATATAAGAAAAAAGACAATTGAAGGAGAAAATGTATTTTCAAATTTACTTTCAACATTAAAAACATATTATTCAACGAAAGAGAGCAGTCTTTACATTGAGAGTGATGAGCGGTAAGGGAAATGAATGAGGTCAGAGAGCAGTCTTTAAAATGAGAGTGATGAGCGGTAAGGGAAATTAATGAGGTCATTGATTTTTACCACAATTTGGACAACGCCGGCGGCGGGCCGGATTAAAAATCCTAACGGGCCGTATATGGCCTGCGGGCCCAGGTTGAAAAACTCGTACACATACGATCGGGGGCGGGGCGAGCGTGTGAATCCCGCAGCGGCGAAACGTCCGTTCGGCGAACAGTCCGGTCGCCCAAACGTCCGTTCGGCGAACTGTCCGGTCGCCCAAACGTCCGTTCGGCGAACTGTCCGGTCGCCCAAACGTCCGTTCGGCGAACTGTCCGTTGCCCAAACGTCCGTCGACCAAACGTCTTTCGTCGAATCGTCCGGTCACAATCACGGCCATGTTTGGTTTAACATTAACTACGATATTCGAGGGTTTACTGTATAGCTTTCACAAATATGAATGATGCCATACGCCTAAAAAAATGGCGATACCACCCTTAAAATGTAAATACTGTATTTTCAACAACTAAAGGAGAATACTGTGTTATTGTGACGACAAGAAACATAAGTACTTACCTGTCTGCAGTTCGCTAGGCATGGCGGGTGGTGCAGTACTGACTGACAGGCCAGACAGTGAGTCTTCAAGGCCAGAGGGTAATGTTGCAGCTATATGAGGTGGGGTCACAGCCGATAACTGGACCTGAACAATTATTTATTAATGTTATAATACTACTAAAAGACATGGTATCTCATGCTTGCAGGACTTAAAAAGGATAGTATTTTACAAGTGAGTTTGCCAAGACCTCAGTAAATCCATCCTTCAAAGGACTGACAGGCTCGCCAGAAGCATTTCCTGGGAAGCTGAGCTTTTTCCCCTCTTCAAAAGGTCGCGTGGGAATCCTGTGGAGGTATCCGTACCCAATCCCACAACCAAGGCTGGGTGTGTTGGGGAAATAATTCAAACAAAAAATGACAATTTATTTCAAATAAAATAAAAATAAAGTTTTTTACCTTTTACCAGTTTTTTACCTAGGTCTGCAATGTCTTCTTTGTCTGTCTTGCTACTGTAACCAAGTTAATTTCCCGAATACGGGATGAAATAAAGTTCTAATGTAATCTAACTTGAAAATTATACAATACAGAACAAGTATTTGCTACAACATAGCCAAGAGGCAAGCAATTTCTGTTTTTTTTTTTGTATATGACTTCCTCCCAGTCCTCTTCTGGATCATCCAAATGATTTTTGGCAAACTTCAGACAAAAAGTCTACTGCCTTAAGCAGAGTCACATGCCTGGCACTGCAGAATTTGAGTCCCTACCTAGTATTTTTGCTCACTGTTCTTGTGAGCACTTTGACACTATGGGATGAAACCTTCAGTTGTAGCATAACTGTGGCCCCTTTAAACCTCAAAGTTTCCACCTCTGTTGGTTAACCCTGAAGCTGGTTTTCATAACTATATCTCAACTATTTTCAGTTTCGGCCATGATTTCTATGTTTGAAATACGGTCTTGAGCCTTCTTAAGTAGAGTTTGCACTTTGCGCATACACTATTTTGATCAATAGAGGATATAAAGATATCATATTTAATTGTATTATAATAGCCCCAATTATTTATAACATGATTTTAGTACTTTTATGATGTATTGAATGTTGGTGTATAATTCATATTTTTGCAAGCTTTATTTCACTAATATCATTTTTTGTATAATACGTCTCATCTCTCATCCCATTTTATGAACTGCTTCATCCTCATTAGGGTAGCGGGGGTGCTGGAGCCTATCCGAGCTCACTCTGGGCCAGAGGCGGGGGACACCCTGAATCGGTGGCCAGCCAATCGCAGGGCACAAGGAGACACAACCATGCACACTCACACCCATACCTAGGGGCAATTTAGTGTCCAATCAGCCCACCATGCATGTTTTTGGAATGTGGGAGGAAACCGTCGTACCCGGAGGAAACCCACACAGGCCCGGGATGCCACATCTTGCCCCATCTTATCCGAACATGCAAACTCCACACAGGCGGACGTGACCTTGATTTGAACCCAGGAAACCAGAGCTGTGAGACTGACGGGCTAACCACTCACGCCACCGGGCCGCACTGTATTACACGTATATAGTTAAATTATACAAACATACAGTCCTAACAAAAATTTTGGGTACCCCTGATCTAGAGCTGGGCGATATGACAAATAATGTGATCAAGATAAAAAGAAAAGTTGATATCGATATTCATCGCATTTTTTTTTCAAATTTGAAACTCCAAACTTCTGTGAATAAGTAAATTAATGACTTTCCTCCTTATTCAAATTTGAAAGTAACTATGTTACCTTACTTTATCAGAAGAACATATGAAATATGATCATTTTAAGTACCATATTTACTCACATATAAGCCGCTTTTGTCGAACAAAAAAAATGACTGAATCGAGGGTACGGCTTATATGCGCATAAAAACACGACATGCAAAAAATTGTAAATGGGCGGCGCCGTGACACGATGATGTCACGACAAAAATGGCCGCTGCGTCACTGCGATACTTTCATTTATTTCAAAATAGAGAAAAGATAAACAGATAAATTGCTAAACGAAATTTATTTTGATGTATATGAATGAAATTCAAGAAAAAAAAAAGTATGCATCTATCTTGCATAAAACGTGAAAAAAAACTCACGTTGCCGTCACGGCTCACACGCTATCTTATCCGGGTTCAGGGCAGCATTCTTACCTAGCGCGCTGATTTATAAACCTAGTTATACGTGCTCTGAATGGCCAGACACTAGTAGCCTTGATTTTGAAATAAAACAAAATTCCACTTTGATTGTTTTACAATTCCTATGTTTTCCGCTGTTTTCATTAAAAGGCAGGCTGTACAGTAATCCCTCGATTATTGGAGTTAATGTAGACCAGACATGGCCGCGATAAACGAAAAACTGCGAAGTAGGGTCACCCCTATTTAAAAAAATATATTTATTTTTTATTTTTTACTTCAGTACTTCAGTATCGAGTTCTAGTAGCAAGCGGAGGACAGGGGAGTTGCTTCTGCTTGCGAGTTTAAGCGTGGATTTTAACATTTTTATGGACTTCCCCCAGAAAAAAATCCACGATGGAGTGAAGCCACGATAGTTGAAGCCGCGATATTCGAGGGATTACTTTTCGTTCAGCCACCTAGGCGGACAGCTTGGGGTGCTATAGTTGTAGTTTGAGTTGTAGTCTTTAGCAGAGAGCACCGCGGACGTTTCCAGCGGAGTTTGATTTAGTGTTCATCAAAGTAATGTGTTGTCAAAGAAGAATGCTCTACATTGTCAATTACAGTGGTACCTCTACTTACGAAATTAATTGGTTCCAAGACTGTTTTCGTAACTTCAAATTTTCGCAAGTCAAGATGTACTTTATATGTAAATTCTCTCATTTGTTCCACGGTCCTCACACAACTACCAACTAAAACCTTTAAAATCGTCAAAGTGTCTCAATTTTGTATGAAAGATGTCAGGAAACACACGGGAGAAAATTATAAGGAAATTATTTATTAATGTCTTAAAATAAATAAAGCATATGAAAATGTGCCATGCGCCGCTGAAATATCTCCCTCCGCGGCCGTTATAGATGTAATACCTGTGTTTGTCGGCCAGATGGCGGCAAGGGGGCAGTCTAGGAGGGCCAAAAGCCATCCACTTTGTAGTACATTTTAGACTTATACGCCTGCCCTGTGTGTGAGTGTGCGAGTGAGTGCGAGTGAGTGCGAGTGTGAGAGTGTGCGAGTGTGAGTGTGTGAGTGTGTGTGCGAGTGTGCGTGCGAGAGAGTGTGAGAGTGTGCGAGTGTGCGTGAGTGAGTGTGCGAGTGTGCGCGAGTGAGTGCGCGAGTGAGTGCGCGAGTGAGTGCGCGAGTGCGCGAGTGTGTGTGTGCGAGTGTGTGTGCGCGAGAGAGAAAATATGCCATGTTGCATTTGTCGTTTTTAATTGCTTAATAAGGGGAATTCAAAATAAATTAATGGATAAGGAAATGCATTTACTTTTGGGGGGATTTCGTAACCTGGATCGTTTTCTTATCTGGAGTCACTCATTTGCATATAAAAAATTTCGTAACCTGAAACTTTCGTACGTAGAGGCATTCGTGAGTAGAGGTATGACTGCACTTGGATTTGATATAAAAGAAGCTAAAGAATCATCTGTGTGCTTTTGTCTCACTCTCTGACCAGAGTATCTGGGTAGATGAGGTGTCCCAGCGCTATCAAAGAACATCGCAACGCTAAGCTAACTCGCTAATTTTTTCAATTAAATTTGACACGGTTGTTAAGAACGGCCGTTACTCTTCCACAGTCCAACCATTTATTCAACTTCACTTTTACCACACCCAATGTTTTCAAGCAGCCATTCACACAATATAAAGTCTTTTATCATACTCAAAATGTGTTTTTGGAATGTGGGACCAAGTTTTTTTCTGGAGAAAAAAAACATAAGCACCAGATCTAAACCCACCATGAACGCTTCTAAAAAAAATGGTAACCTGGAGCCTTGGCTCATTTTTCTGCTGTTTGACTGATTCCATAGCATGTATTTATTTTATTTTATATGAGAACATTTGATCAATTCATTTTTCTATTGATATTGTTATAGTGTCTATTGTGACATCTATCTGACTCGTCTAGTACATGCTGCCTTCATGTGAACACAGACGACTTATTTTTCCACCACTGTCCAATACATGGACCAAGTGAGAGCCTAATCATGGAGTGACTCAGTACACCACTAAACAGCACTGATCAATAACTGAGCATGGACATGACACGCTAATAGAAAAAATATATACATTATAACTAATTGGAGTGTCTTACCTTCCACCACCTCCCCAGGCACTGTTAGGTGTAATGACTACCTCTCTACAGTTGTCGGTGTCTGTGTTGTAGACATAGAGCTTCAGGCCTTTTCCCTCATGACTCTCAATCAAAGAGAACAGGTCTTCGGACTGCACAGAATGAAGACAAAATTAGCATGATCAAGTGAAGAACGCGTACACACAACACAAGTATTACTCGCATAAACATTAGGTAATAATTTCCCACCTCGTTCATAACCGTGTCAGCGCCAATGACGTAGTCAGTGTACGGCCTCAACCCAGCAACCACTGCTGGGGACTTTGGCTCCACTTCCTATTAAATGTGTCGGTAATGAGTAGTAGGCAACATAAACGAGACAGTTGCAGCAGTGGGCTTTACCTACCAAAACATGCCAAACGTTCTCATTGGCGCCTTCAAAGCTACAGAAGCGAATCGAGACCCCGAGTAAGCCCTGCCCTCCCCACAAGTTGCTAGGTGTTACAGTTGACTCTCGCAAATCCAAGGTTTTTGATGAGTACACCAGCATCTTCACTGGTTTCTCCACATTGGCTTTGAGAAGGTCCTTCAAGGTGTCATTGTCCTTGTTCTGAAAACCAACGGTGATCGAAAAAAGGAAGTTAGGAAATGTTTACCAACGCAGTCTTTTGCTCAATTTTGAGCACATGCAGCTCCCATGGAGGTGACACAGATTCAACCCCCTGGAGGGTGCAATGGCAGACACAAGAGCAGTGAGGTTACATGCAGACCGGTTACTTAGGTGCCATGACCCAGATGGGGAGCTGGGTTTTTTGGAGGCTAACTGAAATTGAGGAAAGCAGGTGCTTGTTACTTTTAGCTCAGTGGGCAATACGGTCGGCTCTTGTGACGGTGGCACGCATTTGATCGCCAGGTGGGGTAAGATCAGGAGTGTTTGACCGATTAAAAAGGAATACTACCTTATAATTGTTATTCAATACATGTACGTGTGTTTGAATTTTGTTAAATATGGATTCCTTCTATATCACAATTTTCAACGATTGTTGGCATGTCAGGAACTCCTGACTCATTGTGAAGAAGGTAGACTGTAGGTTTGTTAGTTGTTGTGGTGTCTCCTCATACACACAATCCTATGTTAACTCACCAGTCGAGTGTTATTGATGGAAACAATAAAGTCAAAAAACGGTTCCAGTCCTGCTCGGTAACCTGGTGAGTTTTCCTGAACCTGCAAAACACAAAAGAGGGGAAAATGATTGAGAAGCATTGCGTTAAGCACTGCAACACAAACTCTAACGCAGCACTTGGCCTTTTGGGTTGTCTATTCTATTTGTTCACAGTAAAAAATAAAAAATAAATAGTAGTAGAAAGCACTCAAAGCCCTGTATACGGTAGCGTTTAAAACTTGGTGACTTTACTTTTTAAGTCAAGCAGGGGAATGGCCAAAACGCACAACTACTCAGATTAGCTTCAAGATCACGACGCTAACATTAAAATAAAAATGGCGGCTCCAACCCTTGACAATTAATATCCGTTTTTTTCAGTACCGTTTTAATACATTGCATTACATCTGATTTATCAGAGCTAAGAGCTAATCCGTGGCAAATGTCATTCGGTGCAGCCGTGTAGCATTTATGTTAAACTTAGCAGCCCAAATTCCTTTAACAGGTTTGTTGTTGCATTTTCAAACAGCAAACACAGGACCCAAGCAACATCAGCGCGAACATTTCATGACAGCTTTGCGTTTATCCAGCACAGCACCGACGAGACATTCAAGTCAACACACTTGACTGGGAAATTAACAATGAAAGGCGAAAGGCGAAGAGTAGGATATAATTCAGAATGCGTGCCACTACCCGAAGGACGTGATAGCCCTCTGTGCCACCTCCCGGTATCTCCACACTTTGTGATACTCCCATGATATCGCTGTCTTTAAGGCTTGTTGAGGTTTTATGGCGAGCTGATTGTAGGGAACGATGGAAGTATCCCCTATCACTTATATTCACCGGGTACACGTCGTCAAATGGGTTGCCATCTGCTGCGTATTGCTGCGTGTTGTGACGTGGCAGGAAATGTAGTCTCAGTGTAACGAAATGGAAGCCGCATATCTCACTCCGAGGTGTGCAGACTGACTTCCGACTAAACTGTCAACCGCGGCCAATTGCTCCCCTTATTAATGATTGCAATTCCGATAATAAACCTTACAAACACAACGCGGCAGATATTTACTCACATAGGGCGCACTTAAAAGTCTAAAATGTTCCCCAAAGTGGACGGGGACTATTAGTCGCTGTTAGAGGTAATATCTTGAGCCCGAGCCCGAACACGACCCGACCGGAAATTCGGATCGGGACTGGCCTAAAATGTCAACCATTACTTCGGGTTCGGGCCGGGCCGGGCTTCTCCCGCTAAAAAAAATGTACTATATTAAAACGCAGTGGCGGGCAGTGCATTTTCTGGTAGCGCCTTCAACGTATCAATCCAACCCTCAAAAACTATTTTATGGCTATAAAACCTCTACTGCAGCTACAGCTGCGACACATAAAAAATAATCAATAAATTAATGCACTAAAATGGGGTAAAATCCACTTCCTAGCAGCATTTCATGATTAAATACAAATACTGGAGCTTTTCAGACATTAAAACCAGGCCAGGGGGTGATTTTCCCGGGAAAAGACAGCGATGAACGTCAATGGCGTACGGGCAAACATTGCCCGAAAATGGGGTAAAATCCAGCCGAAAACAGCATTTATTGATTGAATACAAATACTGGAGCTTTTTAGACATCAGAACCGGGCCCGGAGTATCATTTCCCCGGTAAAAAGACAGCGATGAACGTCGATACGTCCATACGTGAAATGACAAAAAATGCACTAAAATTAGGTAAAATCCACTTCCTAGCATCATTTATTGATTGAATACAAACACTGGAGCTTTTCAGATATCAGAACTTGGCCCACAATTGAAATATTATTTAGGAATATAGTCATATTTGTAATTTTACTCACCAAAAATCATTTTTACACAATATCCATCCTCCTTTCTTTCTTCCTTTTTTCCTATCGCCATCGAAGCTAATGGTGAAAGTCGAGCCTGTCCTGTCATATTTCCGGCATAGTCCGTTTTGAAAATAGCATTAAATCAACACAACAATATACTATTTGCTTGTGGAGCTAAGTTAGCGCGCTGAAAGTGCCCCACACACCATTTTTTCCGGCTGTAACAGGCTTGCTAGCTTCGGAGTTGACTGGAAAATAGCTTTGTGAGCAAACAGAATCAATTTGTTTTTGCTTCTGCTTCTGTCGGCCATGTGGGTGGAGTTTGCGATCTCTGGCTGCTTTGCCCCGCCTACTAGCCAATCATAGTTTGTGAAAGCAATGACATGACCCAGCCAGCAAAATGCTAACGCCTATGAAAAATCATTGTGGGGTTGCCAACTCGAAATCTGATTGGTTAAAAGCAACAGTCTAGTTTAATGCAGCAGAGCCCGCAAGAACTGATTGTGCAGGCTTTGAGGCAGATCTGATCTGGCAACAAATAATGGCTGAAATGTGATTGGTTAAATGCTTCAATATGAAAACACACATCTGGAAGCAGTGCAACCAGGGGGAAAAGCAATGAAAGGAAGCTAACAGAGCATTTGGAATAATAAGTACGTATTGAAGGACAAAATATAATATGATTCAGATATTTCTTAGGCCAGCAGAGAAGGCCTTGAAGGCCCTGACGGCCCGCCACTGCTAAAACGATGTGTGGTATCTCGCTGACTTTTTTTTTTTAAAATAAATAAATGTTTTTAAAAATGTATACTAAAACGATGTGTGTATACTAAACTAAGGGATACTTGTTATAAAATGAATAATTTGGAATTTTGGATAAAACAGAGAAGGCAATGTAATGTAATTGCAATTGGAGGCGGTGCGGCAGAGCCAGAGCGTGCTCTGCGCACGTGACGTGATGTCGCAAGAAGTTAAGGATAAACTAAAGACAGGAGAACTGAAAGAGAAACATGCACGGGTACGGGAAACAGTGAGTTTTGGAAAAGCTTCGTTGAATGGAGTCATTGTGGCGCTTGGCTCTCACACGAGAGCAAAAAGACTGGAAACCCGGGGAGGGGATTAGATTAGATTAGATTAGAATTTTATTTCATCCCGTATTCGGGAAATTCCCTTGGTTGCAGTAGCAATACAGTAGCAAGACAGTAGCAAGCACAGACACAGAAGACATTATAGACCTAGGTTAAAAACAAAAACAAAAAAACTGGATGCACACACAGGAAGTCCACAAGGTGGGGACCTTCTGCAGACAGAGACTGAGGTTAAATATGCAGAATCACGCTTTCGATCTGATCCGCAGTCCCTCAGTACAGTAATACCTCGACATACGAGTGCCCCGACATACGAGCAATTTGAGATACGAGTAAAATTTCGGGCAAATTTTATCTTGAGATACGAGATAAATTTTGATATACGAGCATACAGCGGACGCGAGAAGCTGCTCATAAGAACATCATGGGCACTGTCTTTCTGGTCTCAACTCCCTCGTGTAATGTCGCTGGTCGCAACTCCCTCGTGTAATGTCTACGAACACTGAGCGGAGTGTTGCATTTTTTCAGTGTTTTTTCCCGTTAGTGCGAATGGCGGAGAAGGCGCGAATACGAGGAGTATACACTACTTCTTGTTGGCAAGTGGTCGTGCGTAATCCTATTGTGAGGACATGGACTATGTGTGCATCATTTTGGGAATATTTTGAAGGGAAGACAAAAGCAAACAACTCTCGATAGGTTGCATCTGAAAGTCAGGGTGGAGGCGGGACAAATTGAGCCAACCCGGGAAAAGAAAGGTATCAAATTTTAAAACAAAATTATAATTAAGTTTAGTGTAAGGTTAGATTAAATTAATTTTTGAGTGTGTCTGCATCGTAATCCAAGTTCATTTAACTTTGTTCATGTTGTTACGAGCGCGTTGCTGTGCAAAAAGTCCCCCCCTCTGTCCCTCTCGCTCTCCCCTCCGCGAAATCCGTCTAATTTTAGTACTAATATTAAACACATTTCAGTACTATTAAACCACTAGTTATTTGTTACTTTGTTAATAGATGGCGAATTAGAACAAATAAAAATGTTTTTCCAATCCAATATCCTGTTTTTGGTGTTTTTTTCATATGTTGGAACAAATTAATTAGTTTTTAGTTCATTCCTATGGGAAACGTTCATTTGAGTTATGAGTAAATCACATACGAGCTCAGTCCCGGAACGAATTAAGCTCGTATCTCGAGGTACCACGGTAGACTGGAGCTGATCATCTTCCTTGCCTAGATCCTCCTAAGATGTCCTATCACCTGATCAGCAGCAGCGGAGATGCTGGTAGGGGGCTATAAAGCACACAAGCAACCAACTCTCCCGTTGCAGCCCAGCAAGCACCGATAGCTCCTCCATCTGACCGGGGAGCGATCTCACGCTCCCATAACAATGATGGAATGCTCGCTCTGGTGCGTCGCCTTTTCTCCCGGTACTATTGTCCACTGCTCACAGCTGATCCCGCGTGCATAACAGCGGGAGACACGGCTGAATGGCTCCAAAGACGTCTAGGAATAGCATTAAGAAACCTTGAGTTGCAAAGTTCGCAAAACAAAGCAAAAAGCAGAAAGTACAAAGCAAAGTATATGGGAAAGCATTAAGAAGTATTAAAATGCAATTCAAAAATAGAACAGCAGCAAAAACACAAAACGAGCAAGAGCAGGCGGAGCAACCGCTACCGGCTGCCACTTGAGCGGTGCCATCTTGGTTGCAGTAGCAAGAACAGATACAGACAGAAAAAGACATTGTAGAGCTAGAAAACTGGAACCACACACAGGAAGTCTTCCACAACTTTAATCTGTTATCATAAATCACCCTTCCTCCTCCCAACTCGGGTCGGCAGTCCCAAATCCTCACAAAAAAATGTGAAATTTCGGGTTTGCTTTGGGCTCGGGCTGCAAATCAAGTTAATTCCTCGGGTTCGGTCTGGGTTTTTGGACCCACGGGCCCGATCGAGTGGGGGTCGGATCTTTCCGGTCCGATCTTACCTCTAGTCACTGTGACTTTTGTATGCACTAAATCCACTAAATCCAAGATTCTGTAGATGTCGCTGAATCAGCAGCTTGACTGTCTGGGTACATTCCTTGCTGACGTGCACAGTGACTGAGACGATCCGGATTAGAGTCGAAATGGGTAAATCGAGATCGGTTTTACAAAAAACATACTTTTAATTTTTTTTAATTTTACCCATACAAAAGTTGTTGCTCTGCGTACACTTTGAAATGATAAAAAATGTTTAAAATACGGGAAAAACGTATAAGTTGACAGTTATGCTTCTGATTATCGATTGGCAATACCAAACTTTACGGATTCAATACGATCCTGATCCTTTGTGTTGCAATATATAATCACATTTTCAATTCTCTTTGTCATTATTCCCCAGTCAAATTATTTTTAGGCTATTGTTATGTACTCACATTGATCATTTATCATGATTGTAATATCACTCATATCAGGTATATGCATTCACACTTATATTTTACATTATATGTTTAATACCTGAATTGTTGAAGTTAGTGTTCAATCCATTGTTCTGCAATACAACCTTGTATCTTCATAATTCTGTAATTTTAGGTCTAAATTGGTACTCGGGCGTTTGGTCGCCGGACGTTTGGTCGCCCGGACGTTTGGTCACCCGGACGTTTGGTCGCCCGGACGTTTGGTCGCCCGGACGTTTGGTCGCCCGGACGTTTGGTCGCCCGGACGTTTGGTCACCCAGACGTTTGGTCGCCCGGACGTTTGACATCATGACAGAGAGTTTACTGTTGAAACCAGCTCTCAAAATTATATTCATGAGATAGAGAGTTTAATATCTATTGTTGAAACCAGCTCTCAAAATTATATTCACCCGGGCGACCAAACATCCGGCGACCAAACATCCGGGCGACCAAACGTCCGGGCGACCAAACGTCCGGCGACCAAACATCCGGTCACGCCTAAATTGAAACATTCATTCATTTTCGGGTGACAATGAATCGGTGGCCAGCCAGCACGAGGAGACGGAGAACCAATCACGCTCACACTCATAATTAGGGGCAATTTAGAGTGTCCAACCAGCCTACCGTGCATTTTTTTGGAATTTGGGAGACCAGGATAAAACCCATGCATGGGGCAGGCCCGGGTAGAACATGCAAACTCCACACAGGAGGACCAACCTGGATTTGAACCGAAGACCCCAGATTTGTGAGGCCAATGCACTAACCACTCAACAGCTGCACAGCCTAAATTGAAACATGCTCCTAATATTCAAATGAACGCCCCCTTGCCTTCTGAAAATTGGATATATGCTGGAGGATGGGAAATGAGGCGTGTGTCATCATTAACCTCCTTAAACCCAGACTCTTGCAAAGCATGCATTTTTATTTTCTCTTTGATATTTAGGCTAATTGGGACCTGCTGAGTGTAAAAACAAATAATTATCTTTTTACATTATGTAGTTTCTGAGAAAAATAATGTCCACATCATAAGAGGACACCAGGCCCTTATAGTCCAAAATTTAACATAGTAGTCTTAGACAACCAAAAATGTAATGTCCACACATGTGGGCGCCAGGTCATAGGAGGTTATAGCTTTGCTGTGTTTGAGCGAAATCCTACAGAACAGAAAACAAACAAACGTTGTGGGTACGACGTCAAGAACCAACTCTAACACTATTTACTTGACCTATATTGGCCAGTATATATTTTCTGCACGCAATGTACAATTCAGAATAAAACTAGTCATTCATCTTCACATGGGTACTAGAGCCTATTCCAACCAACTGTGCGCAGAAGGCAGGGGACACCCTAAATTGGTTGCCAGCCAATCACAGAGCACATTGAGGCAAACACACATTCACGCTCACACTCATACCGAGGGGCAATTTAATCAGCCTAGCTTGTGGACATGTTTCAGTTTAGAAGGAACTTCCAAATGTGGAGTTGTAAAAGATACATGATCGTTGTGAGTAAAGTCAAAAGGATTATAGACTAGAACAAGTATAAATTTGAATATGTAAAACATAAATGTTTTTGGGATGTGGGAGGAAACCAGAGTAACTGGAGAAAACACACTCAGGCATAGGGAGAACATGCTTTCTGGCACCTCAGCTGGAGTCGGCCGATTGCCTTGCTTGCTCTTCTGGGTGGAGTTTCTCGCCAACCTATGCTTGTTTGTCTCAGATTAACTTTTTGCAATTTTCTATATCTTGAGTTTTCTTGCGAGCCACCTAATGATGCAGAGGTTCACTCGCCTGACTTCGGTGTAGGCAAGGTATCCAAGGTATGATTTTGTGTGCGTGTCTCTTTGTGCGCCCTACGGCTGACTGGCAAAGAGTTTAGGGTGTTGTCTGCATTTCACCCCAATTCAGCTGGAATAGGTTACAGCAGGGGTGGCCAAGTCTGGTCCTAGAGAGCCCCTATCCAGTCTGTTTTCCATATCTCCCTCCTCTACCACACCTGAATCAAATGATCAACTCATCAGCAAGCTGTCCAGAAGCTTCATACCGATCCTAATTATTTGATTCAGGTGTGTTGGTGGAAGGAGACATGGAAAACAGACTGAATAGTGTTACGTCTTTGGCAAGACGTTGTGGCGAGGTAATGAGGAATTAGGACCCAATCGCAGGAAATCAGGCGAGGACGAGGGAAGTAGTGCTTATACCAAAACTTTAATAACTTAGGGAGGATCTTAGAAAATAACAAAGACTTAGAAATCGAATCACAAAACGAAACCTGATAAGGAACGAGGCACATGGAACATGGATCGAGGTAACGAGGAAACGTGGCGAGGACGGACGAAAGCAGACGATCCGACAAATGACATAACAATCAGTGGGGTTTAAATAGACTGGCATGGGTTGACGAGACAATTAGGAAGACCTGGGAAACACATGAAGGAGCAGGGGCGGAGAAACGACAGCTGAGCACAATGGGCAATCACTCAGACAGAACACCAGGGGGGAAAAGCATAAAACCAAGCAACACCGGCACTTGACGAGGAGTGGGAGTTGCCGCTCCGCCGACCCCCTCGTCCAAGGGGCCTGGAGAGTCGCCACTGCCGACCCCCTCGTCCAGGGGACCCGGAGAGTCGCCGCCGCCAACCCCCTCGTTCAGGGGGGCGATTTGCCGCAGCCAACCCCCTCGCCAACCAGGCAGGAACCTGGCGGGCAGGAACCTGGCGGGCAGGAACCTGGCGGGCAGGAACCTGGCGGGCAGGAACCTGGCGGGCAGGAACCTGGCGGGCAGGAACCTGACGGGCAGGAACCTGGCGGGCAGGAACCTGGCGGACAGGAACCTGGCGGGCAGGAACTTGGCTGCAGGAACTTGGCGGGCAGGAATTTGGCAGGCTGGCCGGCATGGTGACACTGGTTTGCGGCTTCGGCACGGGGATGGCCGACGGGCCAGCCGGCACGAGGAATCTTGTGCGTAGCTTGGGCACAGGAGTTACTGGCGAGCCAGCCGGCGCGGATAATCTTGTGCGTGGCTTGGGCACAGGGGTGAGTGGCGGGCCAGCAGGAACGGGGCCACCCGGCACGGGCAAAGGCGAACGGGGAGCTCGGACGGGCGAAGGCGAGCGGAGAGCTCGCACGGGCGAAGGCGAGCGGGGAGCTCGGACGGGTGAAGGCAAGCGAGGACCTAACTCGGGGACTCGAGCGTCCAGCCCCTTCTTCCTCTTTTCCCCGCATCGTGGCGCTCGCCGCCTCCTTCGTAAGGACTGCGTAGCACGCCGGCCGCCATTCGGTGGTCCATTGTAGATGGCCAGCCGACACGGGGAAAAATCTCACACCCTACACCTTACACCCTAGACTGGTCGCCAGTTAGTCGTAGGGCACACAGAGAGACAAATGACCATCTGGACTCCCAATCATACCGCCACCAGCGGGAATTGAGCCCACGCCTGCCCGGACCGAAGTCAGACGAGTGAACATCGCTGAAACTCGCAAACGGAAGCAACTCCACTCTCTTACACTTGGTACTAGGACTAAGCACTGAAGAAAAAATTATATACATATATATATTTTTAAAGTTCATAAAAATGTTAAAATCCATGCTGAAACTCATAACCAGAAGCCACTCTTGCATCTAGGACTCAGCACTGAAGTAATTCTTTTTTAATAGGTGTGACCCTGCTTCATGGATTTTCACTTTTTGCTAGGGGTCCGACCCCCCATTAAGCGCGATAATTCAGCTGGGTTAGGCCTCGCCAGGACGCGAGTTACCAGGGCCCCACACTGGACCCAGCGCCTGGAGGAGTAGCACTCTATCAAGCGCCAGGTGGCCGGGCCTAGGCCCATGCGCCTCGACCGGGCAGAGCCCAAAGAGGCTACGTTGGTTCTCCTTCCCATGGGCTTACCATCTGTGGTAGGGGCCAAAGAGGATGGGTCCGACAACAGTTGGTCGGCAGCCAAAGGAGGGATCCTTGACGTTCCACCATATGAGGATATGCGGTGCGAAAGTTGAGGTTTAATCACATCCATTGGCAAGGCAGTCATTCATGCTTAGTTACTACAAAAACTAATAGCTGTACTTCAACTTCTCATCTCATGTCATTTTATGAACCGCTGTATTCTCATTAGGATCCTGGGGGGTGCTGCAGCCAATGCTAGCTGTCTCCAGGCCTGAGTCAGGGGACTCCCTGAATCGGTGGGCAGCCGATCGCACGGCACAAGGAGACGGACAACCATGCACACTCACACCCATAATTAGGGGCAGTTTAGAGTGTCCAATCAGCCTACTATGCATGTTTTTGGAATGTATGAGGAAACCGGAGTAGCCGGAGGAAACCCACGCAGGCCCGGGGAGAACCTGCAAACTCCACACAGGGTGACCGACCTGGATTTGAACCCGGGACCCCAGAGCTGTGAGGCCGACGCGCTAACCAGTCCCGTACTTTAACTTCCAAAACAAATTTATATTTGTAAATGTGTGGTGCACACTTGTCATACTTCTGATACCTATTTCCATAGGCAATGCTTTCACTAATGGTATGGCAAAAGAGGCTGCCACTTACCCCTTTGTGGGGATGGCAGACTCCACTTGTGATGAAAATCCTGCAGGCCTTCAATGTGGGTGGGCGGCCTGGGGGACGAGTGGTTAGCGCCACTGTTTCCTCTAAGCAATTGTGAACCGTGTTCTCAGTGCACAGCAAACAAATGCAGCGCACAAAATAAAATCACACCTGAATTGCAAAAAATAAACACATTACATTTTTTTTGTGCCATTTTGCAACGCAACTCAGAGAGTGGCAGCCTTTCACTGACAAACGACAAGAAACGTTAATCTATAATCCTCATAAAGCGTCATTTACGTGTGTGTGTGTATGTTAAGATTCTCTTGCTATGTTTGTCCAAACCATGCAATGTAGAGTGTTTTTCATGGTGGCCAGAAACGGCTGTCGGATCCTAATAGACGAGTGGTTGAATTTCTTCACCTTCTATAAGTGTGTAAACTCATTTATTTTTTAAAGCTGAAAGCAGAGTTGATCTATTAATTGTTGTTTTTACATAATGTGCCCTAAAGGCACCGCATGGCAGATTGGTCGTAACATTGGACGCATTTCCACGTCATTTGCAAACCTAATTTTTGGAAGAATTTCTGCCAGCGAGTTTTCCAGTGCTCCCCGAAACACTTTTTTTCCCTGTGGTTAGGGGAAGACTCTGTGAGACACGATGCTGCTGGCCGCGCTGACCCAATTTATTTTTATGGTACGACGCATTTCCACGTCATTTACAAATGTCATTTTCAAATGTCATTTTCGGAAGAATTTCCGCCAGTGAGTTTCTAGGTGCTCCCCGGAACACTTTTTTTTCAGTCGTGACTGGAGTTATAAAACATCCACCGATACATAAATCACGCTTTATCTATTCTATAATCCTTATAAAGCGTGATATATGGATGGATGTATTTGTGTGTGTGCACCTGGAAACCACACTGGAGTGCTTCTTCTTAGTCATTCCGCTTGAAGTTAGTTGCATGAACTATGCAACAGCACCGCTATTGTGAGTTTTTATTTTCGTCATATTTTTATTTTGGTTTACAATGTTTTACCAAAAATAACACCCAAACATTGCTTAAATAGGTTAAATTCGTCAGCCTTTCTTTGGAAATTGAGTGTTGAATTTATTATGGGATGTTTCTATATGTTTTGTAAGCATTTTTAATAAGTAATAAGGCTATAAATTAATTCATGATTTATGTTGGGACCACCCTTGAGGATGCTTTCCCCCACAGCTGCTTTCAAAGGCCAGTTCATTGTTTTCAGGACTATTGACGGCAACAAACCCCGTGTTTCTGCTGATCGGCAAGAAACTCTTACCTTGTTTGGACTGGACTCTGGCAGATGGCGATAATCGCATTATTGTTTAAAAATATGGCTGCTTTGTATACCTTATAATGAAAATATTATGCAAATTCTTACACCGTTGTTTTCGTTTCCCATCCGCTCGGGTCACCCTGTATGCAATTGTTTTGAATTAGATTACATGAAATGTTTTCCGTTTGTCGCGACTAAATACAATGAACAATATACTGCACGTCAGAAATGCTCAGGAATGAAGGTGCATTTTGAGTGTGGCTCGTTGCAAATTGCAACCAGATATGTGAAAGATGTCTTCCAATTTTAATTAAATATTACTAATATTGATATAAGGGTATTAATCATTATTCAAACATTTGGTCCTTCGAGTAGCCGGGGTCAACACACCGATAAGGAATCCAGACGCTGCGGTTCAATATCTGGAGTGACCGAGCACGGCGAGAATCCCTTTTCCAGGCTGGATTATTTCTCAGCAGCGGCTGGATTCTGGTCGGTTGAAGACTATCCATTTTTGGAGGCATCTATCAACATTTCTGGTGAGTTCCGTGTGTGATGTCTGCATATTGTTGACGGGTTCCAAATGCGCGAAGGGCATCACACGCGATGGCCTTATTTTGAGAAATAAGGCTCGCGTCCTGGGGATGGCAATTTTTAAAACCCTGGGCATACTAGTCTCTACCAGGTAAAGAGACAGAGCATGAGTCTATAAAACTGAAGGCAGTTCGGGGTGTCCTGTACTGTGGTCCAGAAAAGTACAAATATAACTCTGATGGTATATCAGGCTAGGGTATACATTTGTGTTACGTGTGTGTTAGGGCAGTTCGGGGTGTCCTGTACTGTGAAAAGTACAAATATAACTCTGACGGTATATCAGGCTAGGGTATACATTTGTGTTACGTGTGTTGCGTGTGTAGTTCCGATAATAAAAGGCGGAAAAGAAAGTTAACTAACTGATAACTGAGTGCACGCGAACTCCCTTCAAAATGGGAAATTCAAATAGCAAAGTGGCTAGGGATGACGTTCCGAAACAGCGTCTGCCGTGTAAAGATTGGAAATTTGTTGCAAATCAAAGCGCTACAAGGGTTAAACACCTAAATTTATGGATAAACAAATATGGGTTTGCTGGCCATCTTAAAAATGCATGGAATATTAAAACCTGAAGGATAAAATAAGCACTAAACATAGAAGTAATCTATATATAATATGTGAAGGGAGATACAAGCGAGGCGGCTTGTTCCACAGAAAGAAGGGTGATAAAACGGGTCCGTTGTGTGAAAAAATAAAAAATCCCAGGTGATAAATGGTCCAGATGAAATCAGGGACAAAGGAATTCCTGCGGAGAGGGCGACCATGCCAGATGTGGATTCAAGGACAAGCAGATTCTAGGAGAGGACACCCCCGCAGAACGTCGTGGGACAGTCCACATATCATTAAACTCAGCGAATGAATATTCATCTGTGTTATACTATAATTGGGCAAACGCGGGTTTGGACTTTAGTCTCTTTCATCCTCCACTGAAGCACGGCGACGCTCAGCTGGTTTTATATTTGGGATAGGGACCCGGAGCTCTGTAAGGATCAATATCAGGAATAAATCATCTGTGGAGTAACGCGCATACCCTGGTCTCTTCCTTCGATGCTGAACACGCACAACTTGTTAGACGGGATCAGACTGAGTTAAGGAATTATGGTTAGGTGCTAAAACTATACGTCTAACATAGACGTACTTTGTTAATAGTACCTAAATGTACTGTCAATTTAATGGAATGAAATTACTTATTGCGGCTTATCTTGATTTTATCCTGTACCGCTAGCGGGAATGTTTTGGTTAACAGTCGAAAAGAAATACAAAACGACCAATTAAATGTTTGGCGGGGTTGCCAAACCTGCGTTTTTGTCATACTCTAAACTAGTCAAATAATGCGTCGGCTGCGGGGGAGCGCGGCTGTCTTTGCTGCTGATTAGAACGCGAAAAAACATGGACCGCGTAGCGGCTGATTTGACGGTGTTAGACATTCAGTATGCGCGCGGACCGCACGAGCGACTAAATTTTTTGGACCCCTTCCGTGAAGACATTACAATAATTGGCCTTGGGGGTGCTGAAGCAAACTTGAGGGCAGAAATGGGTTTTGCTATGCTTGCAGCATATTGTGATTATGGGGTCTTGGCAAAATATTGTGATATAGTTGGATATCGGGAGAGGAATTAATTTAGTCTTCTCTAAAAAGCATTGTAATTGTGCACAGGAGGCGAAACATTGTGCGCAGAAAGAAAAAGAGGTCGCTTAGGAATGTCAACATTGATAAGCTGCTTCGCAGCATTCGTGAAGGTCACAGTTAGCGGCTAAGAGCGCGATTCCGTTAAACACTTCATAATAAAAGCAGCAGGGTTTCCGCAATGACCTTCGCACTTATTCTTTGGATTAAATCAGAAATGTCTTTCGAGGTGATAGAAAATCTGTTTGGCAAAGATTGATTTGGTAAAAGCTTTGGAATTGGGAATAATGCTATTATTATTATTTTATTTTTTGTTTTGTGAAGTTCAAAGGGCTCTTAATTAAAGAGAGCTAGTTTTGGAGGATAAAACAATATTAATACTGTTTTTGAATGGTTGGATTGTTCAAAATACTTTAATATAGGAGATTGGCTGGTTAAAGAAAAATGAATGTAATTTTTTAAAATATATTATGGCATATTGGTGACAATTTGTGGGTCCTTTATTAAGCATTGAAAATTGTAATTAGGAAATACCTAGTAAAAGGTTGATTTCTCTAATTTAATTATTGTAGATTTTTATTGTGGTAACAGAGAGCAATAGGAAATAGCTCTTATCTTAAGTAAACATAGTATGGGGTGATTTGCAAATTATGTCTTAGGTATTAAGAGTTATTTGGTTGTTAAAAAGATCAGATATGAAATTTACAATGCAGAAATGGCATGAGAAAATTCATAATTTGTCCAAATTATTAGGTAAATTGAACCTGGCTGGGGTAGATAAGATAATTGATTTAGGATAGGCATAGTTTCCCTAGAAGAAACATGGAGCGTTTTTAAGTGCACAAAAGACATTCCCTGTTTGGCCTGAAGGGGGAAATATGCTTTGGTATAGGTCATACTGATGACTATTGGGACATTACTGTCTATTGCTTTAGGGGCATACAAATTAAGAATTTAGCCAAAACTTACTGCATTGCAATTATGGGGTTAATACACCTAAATGTTACGGTGATAACGATTGGCAATAACAAGCTTAGATAAAGGGAAATATCTACAACAAATTCTGGTGGGGCCTTTCATGGTGTGAAATAAGTGATGACATAATGCCTATGTTTAAAAAATAACATCTCCAAATTATAAAATATCAACCTTTGAGAAATGCTTTAAGTAGATGGGTTGAATAGAATGGGCAAAATTCGATAGCATTGAAAGGGGGGTAACTTAATGCAGAACATGGAGGTAAAGTTTTTACAAACGGTTAAAATACTTAAAGGGGGTGTGTGTGTTTCAATGTGTCACAACTTTTCCATAGCACTCTAAATTCCTTGATTATGAGTGCGAGCATGGATGAGTGTCTGTCTTTTGTGTTTTAATTGGCTAGCCACCAAGATATATCAATATTCTAATATCAAGGTGGAATATTTCTGAAATCGCTGATAAGCCTTTCGAGGACGGCGGTGGCAGAGTAGGACAGAAACAAAAAGAGAAGGATTTCGCCAAATGAATTTTTTTGATTTCTGCAATGGGAAATTTGGGAACCTGGGGGACTAAACAAAAACAAAAGACTGATCTAGGAGGGCTGCCATTTTGAGTCATGGGGGATTTCATGCCTCAAAGAGGGGGTGGTTATAGATTCAATCTATATGCAGATATAGGGCCAAAACACGGGCGATTCCCCCTTATGTCAAGCTACAAAAGCTACATATCCATTTCAAAGGATACATATGGATTTTATAGAGAATATGTGTGGTACATAACAGTCCTAAAACAGATTGGGGAAACCTTGTTGCAGAAACTGGTCTAGATTGACAAGCTTGGATGACACACGAAAAACCATCAGGCCTTTGATAAAATTAACCCATACGGTGGGGGCATTACAAATCATTATTCAGACTGACAAAATAACTTGTGGGTCCTTGTCTGACGTTTTTCCCAAGTCCATGGGCAGGTGGAGAAGACCCTTTTTACAAAATTCTACATTTGTGTCTCAACAACAATGACCATGTCTATGGAGACGGTAAGAAAATCGTCAGAGATGGAAACACCCGGATCCGCCATAGTAAAATTAAAATCTGAGATGACCAGAGATGATGAATTCATTTCCGCAACAGGGAGTTTCCCAAACGGGAGGCGGTAAGAAATAATTGGTTATTGTTGATGGAAAATGCAGCTATTATAAATCAAACCTGTATAACATGTAGGGGGCCGACCTCTCTTAAGAGTAGTACCCGCGCAAATTACCCCTGATTGTGTAAAGGAGAAGATGTAAGCCAAAGTGTGAGAATTGAAATAATGTATACCCTGTTCCAAGAGCAAAGGACAAAGCTAACTTTTCAACACATGTTGTGTTTGATCATTTTACCTGCTTAAACCTTACAGGGCATGGTTTGAAGCTGGAGACCTGGTGTGCCCACGTCCTAAAACCGACTACACCCTGGTACCACGTTCTGACCTATGATGGTGGTGGGGTGGAAATAAATTATACGACTCCTGCTGAAATGCGGCAGGACTTTGTGCCTTGGGGTCACTGCTTTTACCAGTGTCTGTTTTTCCATCTACAGTGGAGGAGATACAATTGGCTGAAATCCAGTATGATGGTGGGTCCCTCCCGACGGCGTCGATCGGTATGGAGAGAGGGAGATCCAACATACATTGATGCGATTGGCATCCCCAGGGCGTACCAGATGAGTATAAGTTGGCTAATCAGGTCGCAGCAGGTTGGGAGTCTATTTTTCTTTTAAGTAGCCCAAAACAAAAATGTGATAAATTACCTGCATTACAATGTCCAAAACCTTGGAAATTATACTGAAGAGGGATATGTGGCGATAAAGGAACAACTGGCAGCCACTAGTCTGATGGCGTTCCAGGATCGTGCAGCGGTTGAAATGCTTCTTGAAGGAGCAGGGGGCGTATGCAATGAAAATGTTGCACTGAACAACACGTCCCCCACTGGGTCCCACACCAGGGCCAACGATGGCCTGCAGACCCTAAACCGCAAGATGAAAAAGCATCCTGGAGTAGAATTATCCGCTTGACAGATTTGCGGGATAAGGCCTTCGTACTAATAATGATTTGGCCTAATCTGTGGCATTTTCCGTAGCCATCTTTGCTACGATTTTGACATTATGTGGGTGTTGTGTTATTCCCTGCTTAAGATCCTTGATAAGCCGACTTATAACCACTGCGATTGCCCCTACAAATTCTAAATGGCATGAATTATATCCTCTGCTGATGAAACGTACTGAGGGGAGCAGTAAATTCCAGGAGCTTGGTCATTCCGAGGATGAATTGGGCGAAAATGATTTTGTTTTCTGCTTTTCAGACCTGCCGAACGAGTAGAGCCTAAGCGGGTAAAATTAAAGCAGCCAACGGAGATATCCCTCTCTTCTTGGATTGGCCATAAAATGAATAACAAACATATAATAAAAAGGGGGGAAATGTTGGATTTATTATGGGATGTTTCTATATGTTTTGTAAGCATTTTTAATAAGTAATAAGGCTATAAATTAATTCATGATTTATGTTGGGACCACGCTTGAGGACGCTTTCCCCCACAGCTGCTTTCGAAGGCCAGTTCATTGTTTTCAGGACTATTGATGGCAACAAACCCCGTGTTTCTGCTGATCGGCAAGAAACTCTTACCGTGTTTGGACTGGAATCTGGCAGATGGCGATAATCGCATTATTGTTTAAAAATACGGCTGCTTTGTATACCTTATAAAGAAAATATTATGCAAATTCTTACACCGTTGTTTTGGTTTCCCATCCGCTCGGGTCACTTTGTATGCAATTGTTTTGAATCAGATTACATGAAATGTTTTCCGTTTGTCGCGACTAAATACAATGAACAATATACTGCACGTCAGAAATGCTCAGGAATGAAGGCGCATTATGGGTGTGGCTCCTTGCAAGTTGTAACCAGATATGTGAAATTTTAATTAAATATTACTAATAATGATTTAAGGGTATGAATCATTATTCCAACATTGACCTTCAGTTTTCCTGACTATTTCTAAAAGTCATACTCCTGCTTCTGTATATTGTTATTAATTATTTGCTATAAAAAATAACTTAAAGGTTTGTGTAACAAAGTGATAGCCACTAAATTGATCATTGTGTCTGGGCAGAGGCTTCACAACAATGTGTGAAAAACAGCAGGTAACTTTGGGTGTTTGTTGTATAAAAAATTTAGCTATGTTCTGGCAGTTGTGAAGCTTTTACTAATTTGATCATTCCTGGCTTGTCTGGACATCCTCAACAAATGTTTAGGTCAATGCCCACTTTGGGTGGAGGCAATGAAGGCATTAAGAAATGGAGTCAAAACGAGAATCTCACCTTTTCTCAAGCCAATAAAGAAAACTGGTCATAGAAGCTTCAATAATGTCTTGCCTATATTTTTGTTAACACTTGTTTCACCAGATCTTTCAGAACAAAGAAAAGAACATCCAACAATATATAATACGTTCCTTTTTGGCATACTTTACGTACGTTTGCCCTGTCACTTTTCACCATTTCATCTCATTTTCTGAACCGCTAATATCCTCATTAGGGTCGCGGGGAGTGCTGGAGCCTATTCCAGCTGACTCCGGGCCAGAGGCGGGGGACACCCTGAATTGGTGGCCAGCCGATCGCAGGGCACAAGAAGAGGGACCACTGTGCACACTCACACCCATACCCATACCCATACCTAGGGGCAATTTAGAGTGTCCAATCATCCTACCATGAATGTTTTTTGGAATGTGGGAGGAAACCGGAGTACCCGGAGGAAACCCACGCAGGCCCGGGGAGAACATGCAAACTCCACACAGATGGATATGACCTGGATTTGAACCCAGGATCCCAGAGCTGTGAGGCTGACATGCTAACCACTCGCGCAACCGTGCTGCCTACTTTTCACCGATTATGCCAATAAAGAGGAGTTCTCATTTCGAAATGAGTTGGGAAAGGCGTAAACAATTGAAACTTATTCCAAAGATGCATTCCAAAGTGGTGGCGAGGCTTTGACCTCGGCGGTCATCTATAATCCTTATAAAGCGTGATTTATGGATGAATGTGTGTGTGTATGTTAAGATTATCTCGGTACTTTTGTCCCAACTGTGCAACGTAGAGAGTTGACATTTTCTATGGTGGCCAGAAAGAGCTGTTGGATCCTAATGGATGAGTGATTGCATTTCTTCACCTTCTCTGTGTAAACTCAATCTTTTGTTTGTTAAACACACATTTTTCAAAAGAGATTTTTTAAATAGCGCAACAATTGTCTTTTGGTCCTTGTTACGGATAAAACTATGACTAATACTGTGTAGTCAAGTCATGTGTTTTTACTTGTGCTGCATGTGTAAATGTTAACGACATTGATTGACTGCGTTAGTTATGCGTAGGTGCCTGTGTTTTGCAGGTTAGCATATAGCTAACGGTTCGGTGGACCTGCTGCCAACCCTTTTTTGTGTAGGTGGCTTTTACGATGGAATGGCTGTCAGAGTATGTGCAAATAGAAGAACAAGTGAGGAAATTGGGTGAGAAAGGTCTCTTCTGCAAAACATGCAGCGAGACTAAAGTTGTAAGCGAGTTTTCGGATGGAAAAATATGGGATATGAATGGATGCTTGACTATCTCAATGTCATAACTGCCTTGGGTGCAAAGTGAGGGAGAACCCAGGATGCGAGAGGCAGGAAAAAGGCAGCGAAAGTGCTAGCGCACAACTCGGGATTTTAATGAAAAATAATGATGCAAAAATTGGGACGAAAATTACCAAAGTAAAAGACAATGGAGAGTACGCATCCTGAATGAAGAGGCAGCCGGTACTCACAAACAACACGAAACAAAACACAATTGGCAATACTCCCACACGATACCACAAGAGACTCACGTTTAAATACACAGACAGGGGCTAATCACAAAATACACACAGCTGGTTACCAGAGGAAAGGGGAGTCAGGAGGGACGCAAGAGGTGAAAAACACACAATTACCCAACCAAGGAAAACACACGCACACCTACACACCTACACCAAAACCCCGACAAAAGGTGACAGCTCCCCTTAAGGGATGAATCCCAGTCGTCTCAAGATCAAAATTACAATGACAACAATACAAAGGGAGGGCGGCAGGGGGCCCGGATGATGGCAAACGTGTAGTGCAAAACATGGGGAAAAACAAAACAACCCTCGAAGGCAATGAACTGGCTGGTCGGGGAGTCGTCCCGGCCGGCCCGCGAAGATGCGGCGAGCTGGCCGGTCGGGGAGTCGTCCCGGCCGGCCCGCGAAGATGCGGCGAGCTGGCCGGTCGGGGAGTCGTCCTGGCCGACCCGCGGACATGCGGCGAGCTGGCCCATTAGGGGGTTGTCCCGGCTGGCCCGCGAGGGGGTCTCCGCCCTCGGCCTCATTGTCGCCGTCGCCGCCCAGGGGATTTCTGCCCTCGTCGCCGAGATGGTCTGTGCCCTCGGGCTCAAAGTCCTCGCCGAGATGGTCTCTGCCCTCGGGCTCAAAGTCCTCTCCGAAAGGATCGGCGCCGTCGGGGTCCCCAAGAGAATCGCCGTCGTTAGGGCCCCCGCCAAGAGAATCGCCGTTGTCGGTGCCCCTGCCAAGAGAATTGCCATCATCGGGGACCCCTCCAAGAGAATTGATGTCTTCAGGCGCACAAAAGCTGGGCGCCGGGACGGGCGCACAAAAGCATGGTGCCTGGACGGGCGCACAAAACCGGGGCGCCGGGACGGGTGCAAAAGAGTGGGTGCCGAGGCGGGTGCACAAGAGTGGGGCACCTTGGCGGGCGCAGGGGAGCGGGGCACCGGAACTGGGACACATGGGCGGCTAGCCAAAACGGGAACACATGGACGGCTAGCCGGAACAGGGCGCCGTGACGGGAACACGAGGAGCTAGCCCCTGGCCATTGAAGTCTGATGCTTGGCCGCCAAAGTCCGACACTCTCCACCTCTTCCTCCCATCCCGCCGTTGGACGCGCCATCACCGCTGGGTGGGTGGTGCGGTCCGGTTGCCCTCATCGGCGATATAGCGAGAGCCAGCCAGCTGGGCATGATGACTGCCGTGCTTCCCCGCAGACCACCACGTGGAAGGCCATGGTATATGGCCAAATGTGAACCCCAGCAGGGTTTCGCCGACTCATAGTACGGGGAAGTGTTCCGGGAGAAGGGGTCCACATAAAGCCGACACCAGGGCGCAGCCCGTGAAAAATCAAAAAGAGACCTTTGGCCTCTGATCACTTGGTTCGTTCTGTGGTGGGAGTATTCTGTCATGACTGCCTCATATGCGCAGCGAGGACAAAACCCAGGATACAAGATGCAGGAAACAGGCGGCAAAAGTGCTGGGGTTTTAAGTAGGTCTGTCATGATGATGAGTCACACCTAGTGTGTACCTGTGATTGGGTGATAGGCACATCTGGCCTGACAGCCTGCATGTGTTTGTAGTATTATGGTCACACTCAAAGGTATGAAAAAAGAGAATAACTCATACATTTAATAGATTTTATTAAACATTTAGAGAGGCTGTTTTTTTAAAGTGCCACTAAATAATCTTGGATACATTCATTTACAGCTAAATAAATCTTAAACCATACTGGTCACAAATTAGAGTTTCTTACAACAAAATGTTTCAATATGAATAATGCAATTCTTCTGTTATGGCCCCAGTTTGCCATCGATTTTCAATTAATTATCTCTACCTAATCCTGTTATTATACACATCTATTCATAATGGAGGAAAGAAATGTGAATCTAGTGGAAAGACACAAGGGGTCCTCCTTAAACAAGATAGTTCCTTAAGCTACCATAATACTGGAAATACATTAACATTTATTACAATAAATATACTATCTTCCAAAGCCGCCTCGTGGTGTAGATGTTCACTCGTCTGACTTCGGTCCGGGCAGGCGTGTGCTCAAATCCCGCTGGTGGCGGTATGATTGAGTGTGGATGGTTGTTTGTCTCTCTGTGTGTCCTATGGCTGACTGGCGACCCGTCTAGGGTGTAGTCTGCCTTTTGCCCGAAGTCAGATGGGTTAGGCTCCAGTAACCCTGCAATCATTTCCTTATCCTTCCAGGATGCACCGTATGGAAGATGAATGAATGAATACTATATTCCAGTAAATGTGTTAGAATTCCAACAAATACCATAATTCTTGCTATCCATTCTTAAGAAGCAAATACATTCTCACATCTCTATGCAACTCGCTACACTGGTAATATAAATATATTTTTCTCCATCACATCACAAGGGCGCCAGTCATCTCAAACATTCAGACTCACAATCACAGAAATAGATGCACGATAGAAATTGTATCACCGTTGGGGGTAACACATTACAAACATCTACAAGATATACATGAGGAATAATGACTTGCAATATTTCCACTCTATTCTTTCTTTGGCCCACAGTCATTACTTTTTAAATCTGATGTGATTGACATAATACAAATTATCACCATGTACAACACATGAAGATATATTTACATTAAAATACCTGAATCTTTGCAGCATAAAATGCAATATTGTCTACTAATAACAACATGAAATAGTCATTAAGAACACATAAATATAACACATATTTGCATAAAACAGACAATGAGACAACATTTTAAGACCGACACCACAGAGAATACGTGCAAACATTTTTTTCATTGTCATAATCTGTCCAATTTCGTGACCGGATGATTCGCCGAAAGACGTTTCGCCGACGGACGTTTGGCCGAACGTTCATTCAGCCAAACGGCGAAACGTCCGGTCCAGGAAGGTTCTGGGCATTTTCAGGCGTAGAATTAAAAGCAAGTTTTACTCATACAGTGAAATTACAAAAATTGAAATCAATTCTTTGTTTTTACAGGAAAAACCAAGAAAATGGAAGACAAAATGTTGCAGAAAATACAACAAGATGTGGAAATGAGAGAGGAAGATCTTTAAATGCTTTGCAATACTACCACTCCTTGTAAATAAAGTACACATGACACATGATGTTGATGACACTATTTCTGGGTAAACAGAAACCCAGAACCTTCCTGGACCTATATCTTGTTGTATTTTCGGCAACATTTTGTTTTCCATTTTCTTGGTTTTTCCTGTAATTTCACTGTATGAGTAAAACTTGCTTTTAATTCTACGCCTGAAAACGCCCAGAACCTTCCTGGACCAATATTTTTACACAAATTAGTCAATAATACATCTACCCACACATGGGACACAATTCCCGAGTAAAACTACCAACCAGAACCAAGATGGACCAGTTCTAATACTACCACTATTTGTAACGAAAATACCCCTGCTTTGAATCGGCAGAACTCTTCTATCCGGTGGACAAATTTATTCATTGCAATTGGGTCAGGTAAAAGTGCACTTTTATCTGGGAAATCAACCACCGGCTCGGTTTTAGTGTCCAAAGAGCTCCAGTATTTGTATTCAATCATTAAATGCTGTTTTAGGCTGGATTTGACCCGATTGCTGTCATTTTACAGCTCGGTTCTGCTACATCTGCCCGCCCAAGAGTGCTTATTCCCGGGCTGCCATTGACGGTAGACTAATAAATTGAGAGTGATGAGCGGCAAAGGGAAATGAATCATTGATTTTTACTATAATTTGGACAACGCCGGTGGCGGGCCGGATTAAAAATCCTAACGGGCCGTATATGGCTCGCGGGCCGAGGTTGAAAAACATGTACACACACGATCCGGGGGTGGGGCGAGCGCGCGAATCCCGTTTCGGCGAAACGTCCATTCAGCGACCTGTCCGTCGGCCAAACGTCCGACGGCCAAACGTCTTTCAGCGAATCTTCCGCGTACCGTCCAATTTGGCAACAGGGCAGGTTTAAGTAGCTGAAAGTTCCTATCAGCATATAACATTTATGCTGTACTCACATATATATTAACTTATCCTTAATAAATACCATCCTCGGAATACTATAGGACACACGCTACCCGCATTCTTGTATACATAACAATAGTTTTATGATGCTTTGTCAGATTATCTGTGCATTTCGCTCACACTTGGATTCAACGACAATCTACATTAAATGACACTAGATTGAATACACGCAATACGAGTCTTCCCACCAGCACACATCCTGGAACTATAGTATGTCGCACCACAGCTAAAGAAGGACAAATGTATGTGCAGAGGGTGGTGGCTATTTCAGTCTTATTGTTGCATTCTCCCCTCAGGTGGGATAATATCAGAGTGATCTGCTATAAAAATACAACATAAAGAACACAGCAGTGGTGGGAAGGGAGGTCTACAGGTCATGACCCAGCCTCTCAATCTCATCAATGAGGAAGTCGATGTCAGATTGGGTTGCCGCATGGTTGGAAACGACCATACGGAAGAAGTTGACTTTATTACCCTGAGGCTGGTAGCCCACCATGGTGGTTCCTGTCTCCATCATCATGGCCTTGATCTTTGGTGCAACCTGTCATAAATAAATAAATAACAATCACGGTAATAACAATCATGGGCCTGCGTGGGTTTCCTCCGGGTAATCCGGTTTCTTTCCACATTCCAAAAACATGCATGGTAGGCTGATTGGACACTCTAAATTGCCCCTAGGTATGGGTGTGAATGTGCATGGTTGTCCGTCTCCTTGTGCCCTGCGATCGGCTGGCCACCGGTGTACAGGGTGTACCCTGCCTCTGGCCCGGAGACAGCTGGGATTGGCTCCAGCACCCCCCATAACCCTGACGAGGATCAAGTGGTTTAGAAAAAGAGATGAGATGAGATTTGTGAATCTGTGCCAAAATGATTTCAATAAATGCAACAGTTTGAGAAACCCATTTGTCCATAATCCTTATAAAGCTTGATTTATGGATGGATATGTGTGTGTGTGTATGTTAAGATTCTCTCGCTACGTTTGTCCAAAATGTGAAATGTAGAGAGCTGAGATTTTTTATGGTGGCCAGAAACGGCTGCCGGATCCCAATAGATTGAATGTCTTCAGTGTGTAAACTCAATCTTTTATTTGTTAAAGCTGAAAGCAGAGTTGATGTTTGTTGAATTGTTGTTTTTACATGATGTCAAATTTATCAAATCAATCAAATCTAAAGACTTTATTGTCATGATAGACAGCTGCATATAACAAAATTGGTGGTGCTACTCCACAAACTGAGTTTTCCCAGCAAAAAAACAGAAATAAGTAATGTAAAAATATAAAAAGTCACGTCCTGGCAAGGTAAATTCTAAAATATTGCAAAATCTAAGATATTGCACATTGTTATTGCACAGAAGGGATTGTGTGTCGTGCTAACGCAAGTTCAGAGTCCTTATGGCTGTGGGAAAAAACTGTCCCTAAGTCTATTTGTCCGTGCTTTGTGAGACCTGTAGCGTCTGCCAGAGGGCAGCAGCTGGAACAGGTTGTGACCAGGGTGGTATGGGTCCCTAACAATGTTCCTCTGCTGAGGTATCGAGGGCTGGCAATGTCATCCAGTGAGGGCAGAGAGCAGCCGATGATCTTCTGAGTGGTGCTTAACAAGTTCTCCAACAAAAAACAATAAAAGTCCGGGAAATTTTGAGCTTTTCTTTATCCTAATAATTACTAGGGCATTAAGTATGACGAAATAGTAATTCGCAGTTTGTATTTAGGGAATTTGAGCAACGATTTAAATGGTAATTATCACGTACCTTTCGGGCGACCAAAAGACCAGCGACCAAAAGACCGGCGACCAATCGACCGTGTACCCTTCCCAGGTACTCTGTCAGGGCCAGCAGCCTTCCTGGTGTTCACAGTCCGCAGTACCTGTCTCACTTCATGTTCCTGAAGTTTCAGTGTACTGCTGCGGGGTGGTGGATGTGATGAGACTGATTCTGATTTGTCAGTCTCAAAGAGGGCAAAGAAACAGTTCAGTTCCTCTGCTAGTGAGGCATCTGCGTTAACAGACACCTTATTATTGTCATTGTAATTGGTAATGTGTCGTATTCCCTGCCACATCTTCTTTGGGTTATTTTCTGTGAAGTGCTCTTCAATGTGCCCTAAACGCACCATGTGGCTGATTGGTTGTAAGGTACGACCCCTTTTCACGTCATTTACAAACATCATTTTCGGAAGAAGAGTTATAAAACATCCACATAAATCACGCTTTATCTATTCCGTAATCCTTATAAAGCGTGATTCTTGGAAATGCGCTAACTTTCAAATCTCTCGACGTCAATGTAGACCCCCAACAAGTCGTAGCCTTTCTAACTGAGTTTCTTAACTCACAAAATCAATCAGGATTTCCCACGCATAAGTTAAAGCTAAAAGTTGGCTGCCCTATTATACTTCTAAGAAATATGTCACCGCAAAAACTTTGCAAAGGAACAAGACTGGTCTTCAGCCAGTCAATCAACAAATCTCAGGGACAAACGTTCACGTCTGCGGGTCTTAACTTGGAAGACAACTGCTTCTCCCACAGTCAACTCTACGTCGGATGCTCTCACGTCGGTAATTCAGCAAATCTCTTTGCTTATTTACCCAAAAGAGTTACAAAGAACATCGTCTTCGGAGAGGTTCTTTGCGGGAGACGATGATTTTCATCTCCCATTGCAGCGCTTTGCTACCATGACACGAGGATCCACTGAGTGATCCTTTTAATTCTTTTACTATTTATTCTTTATTTGTATCTTTTTTTCTCTTATTATTATTTAAATTTCAAGTCCAATCAAACCATAAAAAATAAATAATTTTCAAAGCAGATACTGACAGCAAGTGCTCAGATACACCCATAGGTTTGCATACCTACTTCGTGGGACTTTGAAGTGTAGAACTTCTGTAGCATACCTGTACATAATTGTGTACATGTTTGCTGTGCTATGCATGTAACTGAAATTTTCATTTCTCATCTAACCCATTTTTCGAGATTATTTATTATGTTAACCACTTATTTATCTATTACTATGTATTGATTATGTATTCACCTTACTATATATTGATTATCTGTGTTTGTTAATAAGTCCATAGACTCAGCAAGTGGTGCTCTCAACAACTTGGCGCTGAATGTCTCTAAAACCATGGAAGTCACCCTGGACTTCAGATGGAACAAGGCCACCCCCCTCTGCTGATCTCACTTGGACTACTTATTTCTTTATTTCTTATTTATTGATTATTTATTTGTCTATTTGTTGTTGTTATTTGTGCACTGCATGGTGAAACCTTTAAATCTCATTATACTTGTATAATGACAATAAATGCATTCAAATCATCTCATCTCATTTTCTGAACCGCTTTATCCTCATTAAGGTTGCGGGGGGTGCTGGAGCCTATCCCAGCTAACTCCGGGCCAGAGGCGGGGGACACCCTGAATCGTGGCCAGCCGATCGCAGGGAATAAGGAGACAACCATGCACACTCACACCCACACCTAGGGGCAATTTAGAGTGTCCAATGAGCCTACCATGGATGTTATGGAATGTGGGAGGAAACCAGAGTACCCAAAGGAAACCCACGTGGGGAGAAAATGCAAACTCCACACAGGTGGACATGACATGGATTTGAACCAAGGACTCCAGAGCTGTGAGGCTGATGCGCTAACCACTCGCCCCACCGGGCCGCCCACATTCAATTCAAATCAAATCAATCCAATTTTGTCATTACCTGGAGGAGTTACACCCATTATAACTACCATAATAAATGTTTTCGCACCTATACAGAAATACAAGTAAAAAGAAGTTCATAACATCTTTTTTTTAAAAGATGGCGCTGCCCAAGCGGTAGCTGGTGGAAGTAGCTCCGTCCGTTTTGACTCATGTTCTGTTTTTATATCTTTTCTATCCTTTTTTAAATTACATTTTAATATTTCTTAATACTTTACTTTGTACTTAATACTTTTTACTTTAATGTTTTAACGACTCAACTCCACCTGTTGTGTGTGAGAGGAAGTCTTTGTTTTATTAGTTTAGTTTCTTTCTGCTATTTCTGGATGTTTTTGGACCCATTCAGCCATGCCTCCGCTGTCCAACACACAGGATCAGCTGTTAGCACTACGCATCAGAAAGAGCAACACCTGTATACCCCTGGAAATCCCTGCGGAGTTAAAAAGGGTGTGTAGCTGGACGAAAAGGCTGTGAAAAGAAGCAACACTTCAGACCAAGCATATTATGGGGAACGTGAGATCTCTCCCCAATAAAATGGAAGAGCTTACCAGGCTGCAACGGATTATTGGGAGTGTTGTATTATGTGCTTCACAGAGACCTGGCCGAATGATATAATAACCGACTCACTCATCTCCCTGGATGGTTTTCAGCTGATGAGGGTGGACAGAGCAGCTGAGGAGAGTGGTAGGAGGAAAGGTAGCAACTCTATCATAGGCGCCGTTCGAGGGGATGCGAACACAGATGCTACAACCTAAAAGGAGCCGCTAGCCAGCGCCCCCGAAGCTCCCATGAGCAGCGGTGCGATCGCTGATAAAAGACTGCTGCTCGTTGGCAAGTGGTCGTGCGTTCTCCGATTGTGAGGACATTTGTGTGCATCATTTTCGGAATATTTTGAAGGGAATAGTACGACAGCAAACAGCCCATCGATAGCGAACGTGAGGGTGGAGTGTTTGTTCTGTTTACGAGTGCGTTGTGGAAAAAAAAAAACCGAAGCCCCCCGCCCCTTTTGTGCCCCTCTCACCTCGGCGAAATCCGCCCAATTTTAGTTAGATTAAACACTTTATTTCTATTAAACCACTAGTTATGTGTTACTTTGTTAATAGATGGGGAATTAGAAGAAATAAAACATTTTTCCAATCCAATATCCTGTTTTTGGTGTTTTTTCAGAGGGCTGGAACAAATTAATTTTTTTTCCATTCATTTCAATGGGAAACGTCCGCTCGAGTTACGAGAACCTCGTCATACGATCTCAGTCTCGGAATGGATTACGCTCGTATGTCGAGGTACCACTGTATGTGCTTATATATATGAGTATATGTATATATATATATATATATATATATATATATATATATATATATATATATGCATATATATATACATACACACATATAAGCACATATATACAGCAACACGCTTATTTATTTATATATTTATTCATGTATTTATTTATTTATTAACTTACTTATTACCTATCTATTTATGTCTAAAATGCCTTTCCTATTTCTGCATCCTCACCATCTTGCTACTGTGACAACGAAATTTCCCGAATACGGGATGAATAAAGTTATCCAATCCAATCCAAATGCCATACCAGGGACCACAAAACTCTGGACCTGCTGAATGCCAATACAGGGGAGGCATAGACCTCAGGCCCCTCCCCCTACTGGGCCGCTCAGTCCACAACCTGGTCCATCTGATCCCAACCTATATTCCTGTGGTGAGGAAACAACCCCAAACGACAAGGATCATAAAACGATTGACTAAGGAGACGAGCATGGTACTCGGGGACTGTTTCAAGACCACTGACTGAGGGGTGCTGTGTGAATCACATGGGGAGGACATTTCCAGCTTGACCCACTGCATCACAGATTAAATAAACTTCTGTGTTGATAACACTACCTTCCAAGAAGGTCCGGGGTTTCTCCAATAACAAGCCCCAGATCTTAAGGCCCTCCTGAACAACAAGAAGAGGGCTTTTAGATGTGGGGACAAAGAGAGTCTGAAAATGGTCCAGAGTTGAAGAGAGAGATTAGGAGGGGGGAGGCCAGCTACAAGAGGAAGTTGGAACTCCAGAGGAGCAATGCCAGAGTGGGCTGGAGGGGCTTGAGAACCATCTCCGCCCATAGAGGCAACAGACAGAGGGACCTGGAGTCCGGAGACAGGGAGTGGGCAAATGAATTGAATCAGTTCTTTAACAGATTCAACTCTGCCCCCACTCCCCTGGCCCCCCAGAACAGAGGCACATCTGCCCCCTCCTCTTCCTCTTCTTTCCCCTATTCCAACCCCCACATGTCACCACATGAGACATCCTCCTCCTCCCCAACATGCTTTCCATTACTGTTGATCAGGTGATAAGACAGCTTAAGGAGATCAAGGCAAGGAAGGCTACTGGTCCTGATGGCCTCAGCTCCAGAGTACTTAGGGGCTGTGCGGATCAGCTTGGAAGAGTGATTGTCCATATTTTCAACCTCAGTCTCAGTCTGCAGAAAGTCAGCACCTTGTGGAAGACTTCATGTTTGTTTCCATTTCTAAAAACTGTGAACCCCAGGGAGCCCAACCACTTCAGACCGGTAGCACTAACCTCTCACCTGATCAAGACAATGGAGAGAATCATCCTGAACCATCTTACCCCCCTGGTGAATACAGAGCTGGGCCATCTGCAGTTTGCCTACCGTCCAGGCATTGGTGTGGAATATGCAAGCATCAACCTAACGCAAATGTCTCTTTTACACCTGGAGATCACAGGAAGCATGGTGAGAGTCATGTTTTTTTTTTACCTCTCCAGTTCCTTTAACACCATTCAGCCTGTACTACTGAGGAGGAAACTGGAAGATACTGGAGTAAAGCACCACGTGGCAGACAATATGTGAGACACCGCTATTATTGGACGAGTGAAGTATGGAAACGACGAGGGAGTCATCAGTCTTTGTTGACTGGTCTGGGCGAAACCACCTCTACTAAAAACGCCAGTAAGACAAAGGAAATGGTGATTGATTTGCGGGGGAAGCCCCAACAGACCACACAGGTGAACATCCAGGAAACAGACATTAATATCGTGAACAATTTTAAGTACCTGGGTGTTCACCTCAACAACAAACTGGACTGGTGCACAAACATAGATGCCCTGTACAAAAGGGGCCAGACTCGCTTCCACCTTCTGAGGAGATTATGGTCCTTTGGAGTGTGCAGGACACTGCTCTTATGACACCGTGGTGGAAACTGCAGTGTTTTATGCAATGGTCTGTTGGGATGTGGGAGCATGGAGAGGGACATAAACAGGCTGACCAAGCTGGTCAGGAGGGCCAGCTCTGTTCTATTTTTGTCAATATAAATCAGTTGCAATTGCGTCACTGCCACCCTGAAGTATTCTGGTGTCTTGCTCACACATTATGAGACAAATGTATCCATTCATTCATTTCCCATAATGCTTATCTTTACAATGATCCCAGCCAATTGTGGTCAGTAGGCAGGGTTCAAATCAAATTGGTTTCCAGTCAGTCGCAGGGTACAAGGAGACAAACATTCAGTCATGCTCACACTCATACCAAGGGAGAATTTTGTCTGTTCAAGCAGCCTACCATGCATGTTTTTGGGATGTGTGCAGAAACCAGAGGATACAGAGAAAACCCATGCAGGCGCAAGGAGAACATGCAAACTCCACACAGGAAAGAACCCACTGGGGTTTGAAACCTCGATCTCAGAGGCGGACGTGCTAACCACCATGTTAATCACGGTATCCCTGTATCATTCTTGAAAGGCATCTCACCCTGTGGAGCTTTTCTTGCCTTTCTTCACTGTCTGGCATTCCCCTCAGACTCGGTGGAATGTACCAAAAGCAAACGTTGGTGTGCTGAGGCTGGAGAAAGAAATGGTCGCAAGTTAATGGGGAAAAAAATATATAGACATGAAACTAAAACCTGGAGGGCTTACCATTCCATCAAACACCATCTCATATCCCTCCCTGTTCTTGATCTTGTTGTACAGGTACTGAGACAGATCCAAGCACCTGTCAATGTGCTGCTCAAAGCCAATGGTGCCCTGTGAAGAGAAAGATCCCATTCCGAATAAGGGCCACAACATACTCTTGGTCTGTGCAGGCTTATTTTAAAGGTGCAGTATATGTCAATTAACCTTTGCCTTCCACATGAGCCAGAACTTAAATATGTCGACATGCCGACCACATTGGATGGCTTTATCCCCGGTGTCATATGTGACATCGTACTGCTTGTCTTGTTGGAACAAATAACCAGCACACATGGAGTTACAGTCGCCCATCAGTCCCTGGATACAAATGCATTCAAATTCTCAATGTTTTCCATATGCAAAATGAACTTTAATATGAATTTGATCATGCTGAATGGTCAATCTACAATGTGTGAGTTCTGTACCTTCTCTCTGACAAGAATTGCTGAGCATTGCAGAGGCACGCCCATCATCTTATGGGGGTTCCATGTGACTGAGTTGGCTCTGTAAAGTTTAAACTGAATTTTTCTTTGACTTTAGTGGGAGTAGAACTAACCTTCACAATATTTCTATGAATGCTGTAATTTGTATTACTTTGAATAAAATATGATATAATTGGAAACCAAAGTACAAAATAGAAATACAATTAGAATTTATCAATGCAAAGAAATACTGTAGCTCTACAGGATGTTATGAAAACCTTACCATCACAGATTTGAAAGCTTAGTATTCAATTCATGTAACATAATAATGTGTGTAGCTCACATGGGTGTAAAAGTACTACATCATTCTGAGAGCTTTTGCTATTATTTGTTTTAGATTCTTATCTAAGAGCCACAATATTACAAACATTTCTTACGTGAATTAAGTGTGGCATTATTTTCCACTCATTTAACCCACAACCTACATGAAAAATAATAAAACACTCATTTTTTATGAGCAATTTATTTGTCGTGAGACCCTTTTTTCTTATGCAAGATCATCAAGTAAAATACGATATAAACGACTTGTAGCTCAAAAGCTGGAAAACAATTTCACTGTACCATAGATTCAAGATAAATTAAGACAACTTAACAAAAATATTCTTGTGAATTATTGTCTGATTACACAATAGGCTGGGCACAGTATACATCACAAAAAGACAATTTTTTTGCTCATCAAAATTACCTCTCAATTCCATTGAGCTTATGGCGGTGCTTTCTAGACATCAGCAGACCACCACCCCATGCACCCTATGAGGACATGACAACAATTCTGTTGAAAGGCATCAAAATGATTTTTTAGCATTACTAATATAATGATGACAAACTAATGTTGGAGACCTACGTCAACGTGCAACCACAGATTGTACTTCTCACAAATGTCAGCAATCTCATTGATGGGGTCAAAAGCACCATAGACAGTGGAGCCACCTGTGGCGTTCACAAATAATGGTACGTAACCCTGTAAAATATAGACATTCTTAACACTTTGAATTTATGAACGTTTGCGACTAAAAGCAAAATAAAGATCCCACCTTTTTTTTTGCATCGATAATCTTAGCCTCCAGGTCAGCAGGAATGACCCGCCCCCTGGAAGAGAACAACATGAATCGCATAAGTGTTTGCCAGGTAACATTAGCGTAAGAAGATGCAGCGGTTTCTTCTGCAGCCCTGTGATTCAAGAAGCTTTATGGTCACATCAACTCCAAGGCAAAAGCATAATTCATGCTATATAAGTTTCTCTAAACAGGGTTTCCTCTTGACAAAGCATGCATCCAAAGGCCTGCTATAAAACCATCTCATTTTCTGAACCGCCAGAGATAAAAAAAAAACAGCTAGCGTTAGCCCAAATCTTTCTAGAGCAGGCGTCACCAACTCCGGTCCTCAAGGGCACCAATCCAATCTTTTTTCCATGTCTCCCACCTCAAACTCACTGAATTAAATGATCAACTCCTCAACAATCTCCTTTTCGAGTCCGCATCACTGCAGACATCGATCCGCCTGTCGATCTCCCGCTCCATTATTTCCTCACTCTGGAACAATAGCAGAGCTGCCAACTACTCCGGAATTTCAGGAGTTTACCCAGAAATGCAACGCAAACTCCGTGACTCCAGAAAACCTCCCTAAACTCCGGAAATCCCCCAAAAATTGTCACTTAATTTTTTTAAAGAAACAATTTCGGAAAAGTACCAAATTTGCACATAAAATGCCTCGAAATTCACACCATTGCTACGGTTCCGCCATCTTGATTCAGCTGAATTTTAAACCGGAAGAATTCGGTAACACGAGTGCTTTGTGAATCATCTAAGCTTCAAGTTCTGATGAATGATTCATCTTGTACGACTTCAGCGTGGCAATTGATTTTGCATAGGTAGCCTATATCACTTGAACATTTTAGTTTTAATTTTTAAGTATTATTAAGGCTGACTAAACCACCAGTCTTTTGTTTTGAAACAAATCCTATCATTTCCAGTGTTGTTCTAAAGGAAGTTCAAGTAGGAGTACACAGCACTTATCAATTTTCCTCCTCGGAATAAGCGCAAAATGGATAGCAAATTGGATAGCAAATTGGATGAAACTTTTAAGAAAGCCAGACGCTCGCGGCACTTTATTGCTTCTTATTTGACGGAATATCCCATTGTTGACCCCATCTCCAAAAGGACCGACATTTGCACATTGCACAACATGCTAGTACGGGTAAGGAACCAGCTGAAAAATGGTTAATGTTGTGGAAATTTGAATTTGCAAATAAATCATCAACCAATTCTACTTTGTTCACTCTTTTCAATTATTTTCATTATGCGGTACTTTTTCAATAATTTGCAAAAACAAAATATTTCAATTAATTGAATTGAATTGAATGCTTTTATTGTCATTATACAAGTATACTGAGATTATTGCAAAAACATGATAATAACAGTTTGATTTAAATCGTCTTACGCTTATTTTTTTTACATTTTATATCGAGTTTACATGAATCGCATTCACTCTGGATTGGATTGGATTGTTTAATAAAACTAAAATTAGACGGATTTCGCGGAGGGGAGAGAGAGTTGCACAGAGAGGGAGGGGGGCAGAGTTTCGGGGGGACTTTCCACGACAACGCACTCGTAACCGAACAAACACATTTAAATTAACTTGGATTAATATACAGTGGTACCTCGACCTACGATCAGCTCGTGGTACGACGAAAATTTCGATCGAATAATTTGCCCGCGATACGATCAAAATTTCGAGATGCGACCAAGCCAGGTGGCCATGACATGAGAGGCTGTTTATCATTGTAACGCACTGTCTTTTTTGCTGCATCTCTTTCGTGTATTACCGATATCTACGAGCACTGAACGATTTATTCAGACGAGTTTCGACCAGAAAACGCACAACGCGCATGCACGGGCAAAAAGAGGGCTTTCTGGGTAATGGAAGTATACTCGTGCACACAACACCCATAGGCAATGGCACACTTTCTCAGAATAAAACTTCATTACCCATAATCAATACATGGGTAACTAAGCTATTGCATTTCCTTTTATTCTGTCCTTAGCCTTAGCTCCCGCGATTGCTCATTCAAGACTACTTCTCGTTGGCAAGTGGTCGTACGTTATCCTTTTGTGAGGACATTTGTGTGCATCATTTTCGGAATATTTTGAAGGAAATACAATAACAAACAGCTCATCGATAGCGAACTTGAGGTTGGAGGCGTGGCAAACCGCTAACCCGGAAAACGAAGGTAACAAAAGATTAAAACAAAATTAGAATTCAGTTTTGTGTAAAGTTACATTAAACATATGTTTGAGTGTCTGTATATATTTATCCAAGTTAATTTAAATTTGTTTGTTCGTTTACGAGTGCCGTGGATAAAGTCCCCCCGAACACCCCCCCCTCCGTGTATGCCGCTGTCTCTACCCTCCGCGAAATGCGTCTAATTTTACCTCTATTAAACGCATTTGATTTCTATTAAACCACTCGTTATTTATTACTTTGTCAATATATGGCGAATTAGAAGAAATAAAACATTTTTTCCAATCCAATATCCTGTTTTTGGTGTTTTTTCAGAGGGTTGGAACAAATTAATTTGTTTTCAATTAATTTCAATGGGAAATGTTCGATCGAGTTACAAAAAGCTCGACATACGATCTCAGTCTCGGAACGGATTACAATCGTATGTGTTAGAATTATTATGGAATATTCTATATGTGTTGTAAGCATTTTTCAATAAGTAATAAGGCTATAAACCAATTCATGAACCACGGACACTTTTCCTCCACATCGTCTCCTCAAGGCCCCACAGCTCGAGGACACATTGTTTTCACACACGCTTTTCGGCAGAACACAACGGGACTGTTTTGACGGGACTCCAGCAGAAGATGGCGATAATCGCATTATTGTTTGAAAATACGGCTTTGCTTTGTTTACCTTGAAAGCATTCCTCACACTGTTGTTTTTCTAACCAGCGAGGGTGTTATTGTACTGATTACATAACCATGTTTTTCGAGTGTCGCGATTAAATACAATGATTCAGTTACTGCAATTCAGAATGCACTGGGGGCTAAGACGACGCCACATTGCATCTCCTTGCAAGTTGTAAGCAGAGTTTGTTGAAAGATGTTTTTCCTTTTTTAATTAAATATTACTAATAATGATTTAAAAGGTTTGAATCATTATTCCAACATTTGGTCCTTCGAGTAGCCGGGGTCAACAAACCGATGGGGAATCCAGACGCTGCGGTTTAATATCTGGAGTGACCGTGCACGGCGAGAATCCCTTTTCCAGGCTGGACTATTTCTCAGCAGCGCCTGTTTTCTAATCGGTTGACGACTATCCTCTTGGTAAGCATCTTTCGACATTTCTGCCGAGTCCGCGTGTGATGGCTGCATATTGTTGACGGGTTCCGAGTGCGCGAAGGGCATCACACGCGAAGGCCTTATTTTGAGAAGTAAGGCTCGCGTCCTGGGGATTAGCGATTTTAAAACCCTGGGTATACTAGTCGATGCCAGGTAACGAGACAGAGCATGAGTCTATAAAACTTGGGGCAGTTCAGGGTGTCCTGTACCGCGGTCCGGATAGGTACAAATATAACTCTGACAGTATATCAGGCTAGGGTATACATTTGTGTTGCGTGTGTTACGTGTGTCGTTCCGCGGAAAAAGAATTTGCTAACTGATAACTAAGTGCGAGCGCGCTCCCTTCTAAAAATGGGCAGCGCAAATGTAAAAGCGGCTATTGACGACGATCCAAAGATGCGTCTGCCGTGTAAAGATTGGAAATTTGTTGAAAATCAAAGCGCTACAAGGGTTAAACACCTAAACTTATGGATAAATAAATATGGATTTGCTGGCCAGCTTAATATGCATAAGATATTGATACTGCAGGATAAAATACGTGCTAAGCATGGGGGAAATCTTAACAAAATGGAGCAGGAGGGATATAATGATACCTATTATTGGTTTATGATACATGGGTTAAATCAGTTGATAACGTTGGGACTGGAAACACAGAGGCTGTGTTATTCCACAGAAAAGAGGACGGGGAGACTTGCCCGGTGGGGAAGAAATATGTTGTTGTTAAAAAGGAGGGCCCCCTCCGACAAATATGACCAGGTCGGGAGGGCCCGTGGGGGACATGGGGAGAAAACGCTATCTCCCCAGCCTGGGGCGCCGCCAATGAGTGATGTGTTTATTGAACAATATCCCATGATCGAAGTTGCTAATACTAATTTGCAAGGAGCAGGCTCCTACTAAATTTGGATGTTCGAATCCAAAAGCTGATGGTGGCCCGTTGTGTCATGACGGTGGTAATTTGAATTTGTGAGTGCATGAACTGATTGATCGGGTTACGGGGAAGTTTAAAACAAAAGTTAATTATACCGTGATCAGCAGAGCTAAGCAGAGGGATGGTGAGCCTTTTGCAGAATATCAAATCAGGATGACGGCTTGTTTTAAGGCCAACAGCGGCCTCGCTGAAGACCACGCGGTGGGCAGCATTTATCAGGAGCAGCTGAAAAATGTGTTGCATGCTCATTCAAATGTGTTGCATGCTCATTCAAATTATACTTATATATATTACATATATCGCGTGATTGCCTGGACAAAAATGTCTCTAAAAACAAGGCAGGCCTGCTCAAAATGATTTGAATGAGGATTTTGAACATGAGGATTTTGAACATGAGGATGTTGAGCTAATTTTAAACCAGAGATCACATTCTTTGGGAATGAATTCAATTGGATTTTTTTGTGTGATGCTGAAAGTTGTAAAATGGCAATTAAAATGGTTATTTCAAAGAATGAAATGGCTTATTGTGGCTTATCCTGGTGTCGTCCCCGTCTGCTAGCGGGAATATTTTGGTTAACAGAAATACAAAACAGCAAATTAAATGTTTAGCGGGGTTGCCAAAACTGCGTTTTGGTCAGACTCTAAACTTGCCGAATAATGATTGCGGGGGGAGCGCTCTGTTTTGATGCGGCTGAATATTACAATAATTGGCCTTGGGGGTGCTGAAGCAAACTTGAGGGCAGAAATGGGTTTTGCTATGATATAGTTGTGCTTGCAGCATATTGTGAGTATGGGGCTTGGCAAACTACGATGATATGATGATATAGTTGGATATCGGGAGAGTAATTAATTTAGTTTATTAATTTAGTCTTCTCTAAAAAATAATTGCTCACAGGAGGCACAAGAGGGGAAGCATTGGGCAGAAATAAAAAGAGAGCACTTAGGAATGTCAACATTGATAAGCTGCTTCTGCAGCGAGCGTGAAGGTCACAGTCAGCGGGTAAGGGCGCGCTTCCGTTTAAACATTTCAGAATAAGAACAAAACATGGTCTGCAAGGGATGCAGAGTTCCGCGATTATCTTCGCATTTATTTTTGGGATTTAATCAGAAATGTCTTTCGAGGTGATAGAAAATCTGTTTGGCAAAGATTGATTTGGTAAAAGCTTTGGAATTGGGAATAATACTGTTATTATTGGTTTCTTTTTACTTTAATATAGGAGATTGGCTGGTTAAAGAAAAATGAATGGATTTTTTTACAATATTATGGCATATTGGTTACAATTTGTGGGTCCTTTATTAAGCATTGAAAATTGTAATTAGGAAATGCCTAGTAAAAGGTGGATTTCACTAATTTAATTATTGTAGATTTTTCTTGTGGTAACAGGGAGCTATAAGAAATGGCTCTTATTTTAAGTAAACATAGTATGGGGTGATTTGCAATTTATGTCTTAGGTATTAAGGGTTATTTGGTTGTTAAAGAAATCAGACATGAAATTAACAATGCGGAAATGAGAAATTTCATGGCATTCGTCCAAATTGTTAGGTAAATTGAACCTGGCTGGGGTAGATAAGATAATTGGTTAAGGATAGGCATAGTTTCCCTAGAAGAAACATGGAGCGTCTTTAGGTGCACAAAAGACTTTCCTTGTTTGACCTGAAGGGGGCGTATGCTTTGATAGGTCATATTGATGACTATTGGGACGTTATTACTGTCTATTGCTTTAGAGGCATACACATTCAGAGTTTAGCCAAAACTTACTGCATTGCAATTATGGGGTTAATACAACTGAATGTTACGGTGATAACGATGGGCAATAACAAGCTTAGATAAAGGGGAATATCTACAAACAAACAAAAAAATCTAAATTCAGGTAGGGCCTTCCATGGTGTGAAACAAGTGATGAACGGTTAAAATACAAAAAGGGGGTGTGTGTGTGTTTCAATGTGTCACAACTTTTCCGTTATTGAACAAATTTCTATTTTTAGATATGTGGCATGTGGATCTAATACATTAATTATCTAGTTTCTTCAGGCATCAATTTTGCGGTTCGAGGATCTACTAATGCGGAGTGGATCCAGACCTTCCCGAGTGTGGAGTATTCCTGGTGTCCTCAAGAATTCGTAGGTTTTCTCTGGGTACTCCAGTTGTACTCCAACAAACCAAAATTGTGGATGATTGGGGGAGCACTCAAAGCAAATTCCTTGATTATGAGTGCGAGCGTGGATGAGTGTCTGTCTTTTGTGTTTCAATTGACTAGCCACCAAGATATATCAATATTCTAATATCAAGGTGGAATATTTCTGAAATCGCTGATAAGCCTTTCAAGGACGGCGGTGGCAGAGTAGGACAGAAACAAAAAAGAAAAGAATTTCGCCAAATGAAATTTTTGATTTCTGCAATGGGAAAATTTTGGGAACCTGGGGGACTAAACAAAAACAAAAGACTTATCTGGGAGGGCTGCCATTTTGAGTCATGGTAAATTTCATGCCTCAAAAAAGGGGGAGGTTATATATTCAATCTATATGCAGATATATGGCAAAAACACGGGCGATTCCCCCTTATGTCAAGCTACAAAAGCTACATATCCATTTCAAAGGATACACATGGATTTTATAGAATATGTGTGGTACATAACAGTCCTAAAACAGATTGGGGAAACCTTGTTGCAGAAACTGGTCTAGATTGGCAAGCTTGGGTGACACACGCGTGTGAAAAAAAAAAAAAACCCATCAGGCCTTCGATAAAATTAACCCATACGGTGGGGCATTACAAATCATAATTCAGACTGACAAATTAACTTGTGAATCTTTGTCTGACGTTTTTCCTAAGTCCATGGGTAAGAAGGTCGTCGGAGATGGAAACACCCGGATCCGCCATAGTAAAATTAAAATCTGAGATGACCAGAGAATTCATTTCTGCAACGGGGAGTTCCCAAACGGGAGGCGGTAAGAAATAATTGGTTATTGTTGATGGAAAATGCAGCTATTATAAATCAAACCTGTATCAAACCTGTATCAAACCTGTATAACATGTATGGGGGGCCGACCTCTCTTAAGAGTAGTACCCGCGCAAATTACCCCTGATTGTGTAAAGGAGATAATGCAAAATTTTTAGTGTTATATAAAGGTCTCATACTACAAGTTCTGTTTAGCATAAAGGCTCATTGATATTGACAAAAGATGTAAGCCCAAAATGTATGAAATGGAATAATGTCTACCCAGTTACAACGGCAGCAAAGGACAAGCCTAACTTTTCAACACATGTCGCGTTTAATCATTTTACCTGCTTAGTCCTCACAGGGCACGGACCGGCACTGGGAGCGATAAATGTGACGTGGTGTGCCCACGTCCTAAAACAGACTACACCCCTGATTCCACGTTCTGACCTATGGTGGTGGTGGGGTCAAAACAAATTATACGACTCCTGTCAAAATGACAGCAGGACTTTGTGCCTTGGTCTCACTGCTATTACCAGTGTCTGTTTTTCCATCTACAGTAGAGGAGATACAATTGGCTGCACAGAAATCCGGTATGATGGCGGGCCCCTCGCGACGGCGTCGCATGGAGAGAGGGTGATACATTGATGCGATTGGCATCCACGAGGATGAGTATAAGTTGGCTAATCAGATCGCAGCAGGTTGGGAGTATATTTTTCTTTTAATTACTCCAAACAAAAATGTTGATTGGATAAATTACCTGCATTACAATGTCCAAAAACTTGGAAATTATACTGAACAGGGATTTGTGGCGATAAAGGAACAACTGGCAGCCACTAGTCTGACGGCGTTCCAGGATCGTGCAGCGGTTGAAATGCTTCTTGAAGGAGCAGGGGGCGTATGCAACGTTTGAAAATGTTGCACTCAACAACACGCCCCCCACTGGGTCCCACACCAGGGCCAACGATGGCCTGCAGACCCTAAACCGCAAGATGAAAAAGCATCCTGGAGTAGAATAATGTCCGCTGACAGATTTGTGGCCTCACTAATAATGATTTGGCCTAATTTGTGGTAGCCCTTTTTGCTACGATTTTGACATTATGTGGGTGTTGTATTATTCCCTGCTTAAGATCTTTGATGAGCCGACTTATAACCACTGCGATTGCCCCTACAAATTCCAAATTGCATGAATTATATCTCCTACTGAAGTGCTGACACTAACAGTGAATTCCAGGAGCATGGTAATTACGAGGATGGATTGGACGAAAATGATCTTATGTTCTGCTTTTCAGACCTGCCGAACGAGTAGAGCCTAAGCGGGTAAAATTAAAACAGCCAACGGTGATATCCCTCTCATTTTGAATTTGTCATAAAATGAATAACAAACATATAGTAAAAGGAGGGAATGTTAGAATTATTATGGAATATTCTATATGTGTTGTAAGCATTTTTCAATAAGTAATAAGGCTATAAACCAATTCATGAACCACGGACACTTTTCCTCCACATCGTCTCCTCAAGGCCCCACAGCTCGAGGACACATTGTTTTCACACACGCTTTTCGGCAGAACACAACGGGACTGTTTTGACGGGACTCCAGCAGAAGATGGCGATAATCGCATTATTGTTTGAAAATACGGCTTTGCTTTGTTTACCTTGAAAGCATTCCTCACACTGTTGTTTTTCTAACCAGCGAGGGTGTTATTGTACTGATTACATAACCATGTTTTTCGAGTGTCGCGATTAAATACAATGATTCAGTTACTGCAATTCAGAATGCACTGGGGGCTAAGACGACGCCACATTGCATCTCCTTGCAAGTTGTAAGCAGAGTTTGTTGAAAGATGTTTTTCCTTTTTTAATTAAATATTACTAATAATGATTTAAAAGGTTTGAATCATTATTCCAACAGTATGTCGAGGTACCATTGTATACAGACACACTCAAACATACGTTTAATGTAACTTTACACAAAACTGAATTCTAATTTTGTTTTACATTTTTATACCTTCTCCTGGCCGGGTTAGCTGTTTGCCACGCCTCCACCCTCTCGTTCGCTATCGATGGCCTGTTTGCTGTTGTATTCCCTTCAAAATATTCCGAAAATGATGCACACAAATGTCCTCACGATAGGATAACGCACGACCACTTGCCAACGAGAAGTAGTCTTGAATGAGCGATTGCGGGAGCTAACAGGCTAAGGAAGGAAAAACACTGAAAAAATGGAGCTCAGCCTACCCACATATTAATTGTGGGTAATGAAGTTTTATTCTGAAAAAGAGTGCCATTGGCAATCAGTGTTGTGTGCACAAGTATACTTCATTACCCAGAAAGCCCTCTTTTTGCCCGCGCATGCGCGTTGTGCGTTTTCTGGTCCATGTGTAGAAGAAACTCGTGTTTAGAAACCGTTCAGTGCTCGTAGATATCTGTTATACACGAAAGAGATGCGGCAAAAAAGACAGTGCGCTACAATGATAAACAGCCTCTCATGTCATGGCCACCTGTCTTTCTCGCAGGTGCCACTGTACATGAATAAATATATAAATAAATAAGGTTGTTAATGAAATATATATATATATACATATATACATATATATATATACATACATATATATATATATATGCATATATACATATATACATATATACATATATATATATATATATATATATATACATATATATATATATATATATATATATATATATATATATATATATGCATATATACATATATACATATATATATGTATATATATCAGTGGCGGGCAGTGCATTTTCTGGTAGCGCCTTCAACGTATCAATCCAACCCTCAAAAACTATTTTATGGCTATAAAACCTCTACTGCAGCTACAGCTGCGACACATAAAAAATAATCAATAAATTAATGCACAAAAATGGGGTAAAATCCACTTCCTAGCAGCATTTCATGATTAAATACAAATACTGGAGCTTTTCAGACATTAAAACCAGGCCAGGGGGTGATTTTCCCGGGAAAAGACAGCGATGAATGGCAATGGCGCACGGCAAACATTGCCCGAAAATGGGGTAAAATCCAGCCGAAAACAGCATTTATTGATTAAATACAAATAGTGGAGCTTTTTAGACATCAGAACCGGGCCCGGAGTATCATTTCCCTAATAAAAAGACAGCGATGAACGTTGATACGTCCATACGTGAAATGACAAAAAATGCACTAATATTAGGTAAAATCCACTTCCTAGCATCATTTATTGATTGAATACAAATACTGGAGCTTTTGAGACATTACAACCAGGCCAGGGGGTGATTTTTCCCGGGAAAAGACAGCGATGGACGTCAATGGTGAAACGCCAAAAATTAAACTGGGGTAAAATCCACTTCCTAGCAGCATTTTGTGATTAAATACAAACACTGGAGCTTAAATACAAACACTGGAGCTTTTCAGATATCAGAACTTGGCCCACAATTGAAATAATATTTAGGAATATAGCCATATTTGTAATTTTACTCACCAAAAATCCTTTTTACACAATATCCATCCTCCTTTCTTTCTTCCTTCTTTCCTATCGCCATCGAAGCTAATGATGAAAGTCGAGCCTGTCCTGTTATATTTCCGGCATAGTCCGTTTTGAAAATATCATTAAATCAACACAACAATATACTATTTGCTTGTGGAGCTAAGTTAGCGCGCTGAAAGTGCCCCACACACCATTTTCCCGGCTGTAACAGGCTTGCTAGCTTCGGAGTTGACCGCCCTTTTTTAATGATGTCCATTTTTTCTGAAAAATAGCTTTGTGAGCAAACAGAATCAATTTGTTTTTGCTTCTGCTTCTGTCGGCCATAGTGGGTGGAGTTTGCGATCTCGGCTGCCTGGGTACTGCTTTGGCCCGCCTACTAGCCAATCATAGTTTGTGAAAGCAATGACATGTCCCAGCCAGCAAAATGCTAACGCCTATGAAAAATCATTGTGGGGTTGCCAACTCGAAATCTGATTGGTTAAAAGCAACAGTCTAGTTTAATGCAGCAGAGCCCGCAAGAACTGATGGTGAAGTCTTTGAGGCAGATCTGATCTGACAACAAATAATGGCTGAAATGTGATTGGTTAAATGCTTCAATATGAAAACACACATCTGGAAGCAGTGCAACCAGGGGGAAAAGCAATGAAAGGAAGCTAACAGACCATTTGGAATAATAAGTATTGATGGACAAAATATAATATGATTCAGATATTTCTTAGGCCAGCAGAGAAGTCCTTGAAGGCCCGGACGGCCCGCCACTGATATATATATATATATATATATATATATATATATATATATATATGTGTGTGTGTGTGTGTATAGGCATCGGCCTCATATCTCTGGGGTCCTGGGTTCAAATCCAGGTCATGTCCATCTGTGTGGAGTTTGCATGTTCTCCTGCGTGTGTTTCCTCCGGGTACTCCGGGTTCCTCCCACATTCCAAAAACATGCATGGTAGGCTGATTGGACACTCTAAATTGCCCCTAGGTATGGGTGTGAGTCTCCATGGTTGTCCGTCTCCTTGTGCCCTGCGATCGGCTGGCCACCGATTCAGGGTGTCCACTGCCTCTGGCAGCTGGGATAGGTTCCAGCACCCCCCACGACCCTAATAAAAGCGGTTCAGAAAATGAGATGACACAATGCATCAGAGAACTGCCTTTTTCCAGCAAGTCTGGGTGTTAACCAAAACCAGAAAATAGATGATCATTTCTACATTTCTTGTGCTGCTTAAGCTAGAACATGTTGGCAGGATGACAGAACGATCGCACTGAAACCAGACAATAGAAACTCTATGGATAAAATGCTAATGACTGCTTGTGACTAAACACTTAACACCACGAAAACTAAAGAAATAATCCTGGACTTTCGCAAACGCAGCACAGATCTGGCCCCACTCCTCATAAATGGAGTATGCGTAGACAGGGTCCAGTCCTTCAAATTCCTGGGGTCCACGTCACGGACAAGCGCTCTTGGTCTAAAAACACCTCGGCAGTGGTGAAGAAGGCCCAGAACTAATACTAATAGACTGGTTGTGACTAAACACTAAACACCACGAAAACTAAAGAAATATTCCTGGACTTTCGCAAACGCTGCACAGATCTGGCCCCACTCCTCATAAATGAAGTATGCGTAGACAGGGTCCAGTCCTTCAAATTCCTGGGGGTCCACGTCACGGACAAGATCTCCTGGTCTACCAACACCACGGCAGTGGTGAAGAAGGCCCAGAAACGACTCCATTTCCTGAGGGTACTCAGGAGGAACATTTTAATAATCGGACATAGGCTTTGTCATCATCATTGACTCGACAAAAAGCCTAAGTGTCATCATACCCAGAAACTGCGTATGACGAATCCCGTTTCGGCAAAACCTCCGTTCGGCTGAACGTTCATTTGGCGAAACGTCCGTTCGGCCGAACGTTCATTCGGTGAAACCTCCATTCGGCCGAACGTTCATTCGGCGAAACCTCCGTTCGGCGGAACGTCTATCCGGCGACCTGTCCGTCTGTCAAACGTCTGTCGGCGAAACGTCTTTAGGCAAATCATCCGAGTACCCTCCGAGCAGATCACTTACCTCTCACTGTCTCTCACTTATCTTCAGTCAGCCAGTAGGAGGCAGATCACCGCCCAACGTCTATTCATATTACCTCACCCCGAAGTTATTACGCAAAAAGGATTGTGTGTCGTGTTACCACAAGTTTAGAGTCCTAATGGATGTGGGAAAAAAACTGTACTTAAGCCTATTTGTCCGTACTTTGTGGGACCTATAGCGTCTGCCAGAGGCCAGCAGCTGGAACAGATTAAACTAGAGAGCATAGAGCCGCTGCATCCGTGCACGCCGCAATCAACTTGGACACTAAGCTTCTGGTAACCTTCTATATAGCCACTGTGGAGAGCATCCTGGCATACTGCATTACAGTGTGGTACGCTGGAAGCACGGCAGCAGACAGAAAGGCCATGCAGAGAGTGATCAACAGTGTCCAGAAGATCACCGGCTGCTCTCTGCCCTCACTGGATGACATTCCCAGCCCTCGCTACCTCAGCAGAGCCAGAAACATTGTCAGGGACCAATACCACCCTGGTCACAACCTGTTCCAGCTGCTGCCCTCTGGCAGACGCTACAGGTCTCACAAAGCACGGACAAATAGACTTAAGGACAGTTTTTCCCCCCACAGCCATCAGGACTGAACTTGCGTTAGCACGACACACAATTCTGTGCAATAACAATGTGCAATATCTTAGATTGTGCAATATTTTAGAATTTACCTAGCCGGGATGTGACTTTTTATACTTTTATATTACTATTTATGTTTTTTTTGTTTTACTGGAAAAACGCACTTTGTGGAGTAGCACTACCAATTTCGTTATACGCAGCTGTGTATGATGACAATAAAGGCTCTTGATTTGATTTTGATTTTGATTTGATTTGTGACAAAATCTTCTGTTACAAGCTTTTTGTAGTGGGCAGTTCCAAGACATCCAAGGAAGTAAGACTATATTGTCTCAAATTTTTTTATTAGGCCTTTTCTGTCACTTTTTGGCGCATGGATTTGAGTCCTGAATATGTTCTGTTATAATTTTAAAGTAATTTGTTGTTTCATAGCACATTTAAAGACCTTGTGTTGTTAAAGAGTGGATATGCGGTTGTTTATTGTATTTGTTTTCAAAATGTTTGAATTACCTGTCATCTGTGCTTAGCAGAATCACATTCTCAGTGCCAAATCCAAGTGCAGCACCAGCCTTCTTTATCGAGTAGTGGCTCTGCAGGAACAACACATCAGCTAAACAAGTAGGATTTTATTGGCTCAATGGCTCAATAAATCATCAAGTTGAATGGTGCTTTTTCCTTCTAAATCAAGCAATTCTCCCAAGGAGTAGTGGGCAAATTAAGGTCCACATTTCACATCTGTTCTTTAAATACAACATACATGTTCGGATGTGAAAAGAACCAGGCGAGGAGCAGCAGACATGCCCTTGGTCTTGACCTCGGGAAAATATTTGTAACGTGCAATCATTACACTGTACATGTTAGAAATAGCGCCACCTGTTGAGCAGAAGAGACAGTGGTGTTTAAAACAAAAATCATACTCTTGACAAAAACCTCAGTTAATGATTAACCATATTCAGGAAAACATTGGTTTTATGGACAGGAATTTTCTAAGAAATCTTGCTTCAGTTGGTTAAGTGTCACGGCATTCTTGCAAAGCTACGGATAAACTCGGATGTGCTTTCACACTGCATTAAAATGTTCACTAGGTTGTCAGTGGGTCAAGTGTCTCACATAGACGTGTATTTCTTTGTTGTTGTTTTTTTGCTCAGTGCACCTCGTTAAAACACAGTAGTGAATAGATTTTCTTGGTACTTCTTACGAATGTCTCTAGTTACGAAATTTTAAGGTTACGAAAGCAAATGAGTGCCTTGAGATACAAAAAAAAATCGTTATGCAAGATGGCGGCGCGCACTGACGCAGCGGCTTTATGCTCTCCAGTTCGGTATTAGTAAACGCAGCTTATGGAGAAGCACCACCAATTTCGTCACACGCAGTTTCTGGGTGTGATGACAAGTAGGCTTTTTGGTTGTTGATAATGACGACAGGGCCTATGTCCGATTATTATTATTATTATTATACTGACCTGGTGAGAATAGGCCATCTCCCTCACCACTGGGCCAGCCAATCATCTCTCTCATCTTCTTAAGGGTTAGCTGCTCCATCAAAACAAACACTGGAGCGATCTCGTAGGTGAACCTGTCAATCAAGAGGTATAAAATGCTTGCATCAACAACAAAAAAACATGGCATTCAGCACCTTGTGAATCAGTAAAAATCATGTCCACATGTAAAAGAGACAATTATATATGCATGACACACAGAGAGATTGGTATTACATTAGCTGCTCCATAATTCAATACACAGAGCAGAAATTGTCACCCTGTGCCGACTGAACGAATTAAAGTGTGTGATAGGCACCACATAGGCACCAAACATTCATATTCATATGCCTTGTTAAATCTCTCAGTTGTTTAATTAAAGCACACAATGCTGTGATGGCTATCTGTCAATCCTTCCAGACTCAGGGATAATTCTGAATGGAGTTGATTTGACAGTTGAGAGGGCTTCAATGTGTGTTGGGGAATGATAAGAGTGGGTGCGTGTATGTGTGTGTGTGTGTGTGTGTGTGGAGGGGGTGTTGGAATTTGATGTAGTCTCCATCTGTCTTTTTCTCTGTTAGGACCTATGTATAAGCAGAGACAGCTTTGTGTGTTGCTACCCCATGTGAAGGCACCAATCCAAATCTCTTTTCTCTTAAGACGTTTATGAATTTTGCACACAGTTGAAGTTCCATGACCAGCTTTATCTCCCATTGATTACTTAGTTTTCACGGCTCAATTGGTGGGAAAGCCCTTTTTAGTGTACTGCCATAAATGCCAATAACTGAATAACTGTGTTGCTGAATTTTTTTTTATAGAGTACCATTCTTGTTGTTGAATTGTATAGTAGCTTCTGCAAATCAGGGCTGTAGTTAGTCACCAATTTCTTTCCAATTTTAGTATTAAATAAAACCATGCAACTTCTTGTACGGTAACAGCACAATTGGTATTTGAATGAGTGCGTAATGGAATACAATTAAAGCACATTGTGACACCTGTCTGTAAAAGGCGTGATATTTGAATTTGATTTTGTTTAATAAAGGGACAATACAAATTAATGAACATATACATATTCATGTTAAAAAACATTCAGTAATTCATTTTCTGAACCGCTTTATCCTCACTAGGGTCACAGGAGGGTGCTGGAGGCTATTCCAGCTGACTTCAGGCCAGAGGCAGAGGACACCCTGAATCGGTGGCCAGCCGATCGCAAGGCGCGAGGAGATGGACAACCATTCACACCCACACTCATACCTAGGGCCAATTTAGAGTGTCCAATCAGCCTACCATTCATGTTTTTGGAATGTGGGAGGAAACCGGAGTACACGGAGAAAACCCACATAGGCCCGTGGGAGTATATGCAAACTCCACAGAGGTGGACCGACCTGGATTTGAACCCAGGACCCCAGAGTTGTAAGGCCGACGTACTAACCACTCAATTCCCTGGGCCGCATGTATACATGTATATATATATATATATATATATATATATATATATATATGTATATATATGTATATATATATATATATATATATATATATATATATATATATGTATATATATGTATATATATATATATATATATGATAGGTTTATTAATAGATATACTTTAATAAAAGGAAAGACATCGGAGCACATAATCCAGCGTTAACTTGCAAGTAAGAATCAATCCTGACTCGTCCCCGTCACGGACCATTCTAAAGAAAGACATCCTCTTCTGTCCATTTAGTTGCATTAGAATCAAAACAATTAAGGCTATCTTATTCAAAACAATTGCATAAGCTAACCGAATAACACAATTAAGGTCAAAAAACAACTGCAACAACAATTGCATATCAGGTCTTCAAAACAACAATTAAGGTCGGAAACCAAAAACAACTGCATAAGAATTTACACAAGCAGGCAAAACAATTTTCATATTAGGTGAAGCGAGCAACACTATTTTAAAACAATATGCGAGTATTTTCGGGAGTCGATTCGATTATCGCCATCTGCTCCGGAATCCAAGTCAAAGCAATTTAAGAGTCCTTCACAGATCTTCATTGCGAACCCAGATCAACAGTCCTCGGAGCTGGCTCCGAGGACGTTTTGTATATATATATAAATATATATATATATATATATATATATATATATATATATATATATATATATATATATATATATATATATATATATATATATATATATATATATATATATAAACATATATATATGTATATATGTCAGGCCAACACAGATGTGACGACTTCCCACTCTTCCCTCCTCCAATCACGGTCCACATCCTGCCCTTATTTAAACCCTCCTATTTTGCAGTTCTAGGCTCGACTGCCTGGCATGCAGGTGCTAAGGCAGTGGAGTCCTTACTTGCTTTAGAAGGCACCAATGTCTAAAGTGAAGTAAGTTTTGTTTGCCCCAGCTTCACCTTATTTGTGAGTACTATATTCATTGTTATATTGGGTATTCATGTTTTGATAAAGTCAATTATATTGGGCTGCATAGGGGAACTTTAGATAAGTTTAGACACCCCGGGGTATACATATAGTTGTTGCACTTATACAGACGCTCCCCTACTTACGAACATTCAACTTACGAACAACGGTACATACGAACATGTCTGCAAATTGCGTTTAAGTCCAAAAATGTTCGCAAGTCCAATTTTGTATTTCGCCTTTTTCGGAGTAGTACTTCTTTCCGCCGCTAATACCGACGCCTGGCGCTGTGAGAGCTCAGCTCACCCAGCATCTACCTTCTTCTTCGTTGCAATGCGGAAGTGCGTGAATGTATCTCCAGTGTGCAAAGAACCTTTTTCATTTGTATCATTAAATATCTCATGCATCCAATATTAAATATGGTTGGTAAAAAGCTAAAGGCTTCTATTGAGGGAGTTGCAAGGAAGAGGCAAGCCATTTCATTTGAAACGAGTGGCAATAATAACGAAGCTTGATGCGCGTGAGAGTGGTGAGCGTTTCACGGGCATTGAATCGGTCGACCGTCAGTACCATTTATAAACAGAAAGATCGAGCAGCAGGACCCAAATATTGAAAGTTGTACAAAGTTTGCAAAGCAATTGAATGATGCCATACAGTGCTACCGCAACATTTATGATGAAAAAAAGAAGAAAACTGTGCAATCGTTATTAGATAGCTTCTTTCGGCTAGTTTCTAGTAAATCTCTCTCTCTCTCTACAGTACTGTACATATTCTCTCCATTTTATTAAATGTTTTTTTTTCAGTACAAACCAATGCGTGTTACTTATACAAGCCTTAAACATACAAATGCACTTATATAAACCTTCAATATACTTATATCGGCCTTAAACATAAATTATAATACAAAATATAGCACTGAATCAACTTACAAACAAATTCAACTTATGAACAATCGCTCGGAACCAATTGCGTTCGTAAGTAGGGGAGCGTCTGTACATGTAGTTTATTTCTGTGTCTAGACTTTTATTCCATCAGTTCTCACAGTGGCACCCTTAGGCCTTATTTCCTGTATTTTGGGGTGTTCATTTGAACACCTGTCAGGGGGGGTAACCTTTTTCATTTAAGGGTGCCACTTTAGTATCTTTTGCTTCCCCTATGTTGTCCCGTAGTCCCGGTTGTCTGTTGACTTTGGTGTTAATAAATTATCAGTTAATGTTAATTGCCTTTTGTGTCTGTCTCCTCATTGGACAGGTCTTTCTGCTGAGGTAGTTGCGACTCCCTGGTACATCTTACCACCAGGGATAGTTGTAACTATGTACCTCTGTCTCTCCCTCTCTCTCTCTCCCTCTCTCTCTCCCTCTCTCTCTCTCCCTCCCTCTCCCTCTCTCTCCCCCTCTCTCTCTCCCTCTCTCTCTCCCCCTCTCTCTCTCTCCCTCTCTCTCCCCCTCTCTCTCTCCCTCCCTGTCCGTCCATCCAATCCATCCATCCATCCATCTTATATGTAAATTCTCTAATTCGTTCCACGGTCCTCACATCTACCAACTAAACCCTTTAAAATTGGTCATCATGTACCAATTTAAACACACACACACACACACACACACTCACAAACTGGGGCCCAAATTCAACAATTGGGCACGGTAAGATCCTAGAGCCATACATTTGCAATTGTTTGTTCAAATCCGCATTCAAATTGGATGTAGAGGGTGTTGTCTCCATTTTATCCGATGTTAACGGACAAACATACTAACGCACACACACACAACATAATTGAACACCGTTGACTACGACGTGTAACAGAAATTGTCGATGGCCTCTACATTTGAGCGTAGCGGCACTATGCCTTTGTTGTCCATGTGATGGTCAAGAAATTGGATAGGGGGAACACCAAAAACGCAGGCTTCACTATGAGGCTTTATACCTCTAGCGTGATGAACAACTCCTTTAGGTGTCGTTTATGTCGTCCAGGTAGAGGAACACAGAGGGCATGTTGCACAAAACAGAATCCTTTAAACCAGTGGTCTCAAACTCGCGGCCCGCGGGCGAACTGCGGCCCTCGGGACGATAATTTGCGGCCCCCGTCTTAATATGAAAGATTAATGTTCGTGCGGCCCGTAAGATTGATATGAATGACACTTGTTGTGTTCGGAGCTGAATGAACCAATCACGGTGAGGTATACAGCTCTGGAGGGCGGGACATCGGCCGGGCTGTCCAGTGCCTCGCTCACTCACTCATTCATTCCTCCAATCAGCTGGGCGGAGGAGAAGCCGTGAAGCCGATCACTCCGCTCGGCGCGCACACTCCTCCGCTGCTCTCAGCATACAACTGAATGAGGCGCTATGATCCGTGATCCAGCCTGTGTCAGTGTAGCCATCTTCGCGAGCGAAACGGAGAGCGAAAGTGCGCATGCTCCACAAACCCGCGCGACTGAACGTGAAAGATCAACCCGAGACTCATTCCAAGTGGAAAAACATATTACAGAGCCCCAGAGATGTCTCTTTCAAAGCCTGGCGTGAAGAGAAAGGTCGTTGATGAGCACAGACAGTTTCAAGAAAAGTGGGGAGTGCAATATTTCTTTGTTGAACACAGGAGAACTCCGACGTGTCTCATTTGCACTGAAAAAGTTGCGGTGCACAAGGAATACAATTTGAAACGTCATTATACTACGAGACATGCTGAGGAGTACGAAAAATACCAGGGAGATGAGAGAGCCAACCAGGTTGCCAGTCTTAAAACATGTCTTCTGAGGCAACAGGATTTCTTCAAGAAGGCTACCAAAGACAGTAATGCAGCAGTCGAAGCTAGCTACGCCGTTTGTGAGTTGATTGCTAAAGCAAGAAAGCCATTCACAGAAGGTGAATTTATCAAAAAGTGCATAATACAGGCTGCACATATTGTCTGTCCAGAAAAGAAGTCTGTTCAACCACATCAGCCTTTCTGCCAACACCGTGGCAGAGCGCATTTCTCACCTGTCAAGTGACATTTATGATCAACTGTGTGAGAAAGCACAATGTTTCAGTGTATATTCAGTGGCTCTTGATGAGACCACAGACATCACAGACACTGCCCAGCTCGCAATATATATCCGTGGTGTTGATGACAATTTTAAAGTAATGGAGGAGTTGCTCACAGTAATTCCAATGCATGGCCAGACCACCGCGAAGGAAATATTTCACCAGCTGTGTGATGCCATTAAGAATGCCGGTTTGCCATGGAAGAGCTTTGTTGGAATAACAACCGATGGAGCCCCATCAATGACAGGGAGGAAGAATGGACTGGTAGCACTTGTTAAAAAAAAACTGGAAGAGGAGGGTGTGGAGGAGGCCATAGCTCTGCACTGCATTATACATCAGCAGGCCCTTTGCAGCAGATGCCTGAAGTTTGACAATGTGATGTCTGTCGTTATGAAATGCGTCAACCAAATCAGATCCAGGGGCTTAAAGCACAGAAGGTTCCGTGCTTTTTTTAGAGGAAATGGAGTCAGAATATGGGGATGTGCTCTACTTCACTGAGGTACGTTGGCTCAGCAGGGGAAACGTGTTGAAGAGATTTTTTGAGTTGAGAGCAGAAGTAAAAGACTTCATGGAGATAGACGGGGTTGCTGTTCCTGTGCTAAGTGATCCCAAATGGCTCATGGACTTGGCTTTTCTTGTTGATATCACACATGAGCTTAATGTACTGAACAAGAAGCTACAAGGCCAGGGGCAACTTGTCAGTGCTGCCTATGACAACGTGAGAGCATTCTGCACTAAACTTGTGTTATGGAAAGCCCAGCTCTCTCAGACAAACCTTTGCCATTTCCCAGCATGCAAGGCTCTCGTGGATGCAGGCACACCATTCAGTGGTGAGAAGTATGTTGAGGCCATTTCGAAGCTACAGGAGGAATTTGATCACAGATTTGCAGACTTCAAGACACACAAAGCCACATTTCAAATTTTTGCGGACCCCTTCTCCTTTGATGTGCAAGATGCCCCTCCTGAGCTTCAAATGGAGCTCATTGACCTGTAGTGCAACTCTGCACTCAAAGCCAAGTTCAGGGAGGTGAGTGGAGAAGCAGACAAGCTTGGGCATTTTTTGAGAGAGTTGACCCCCAGCTTCCCTGAACTTTCCCGAATGTTCAAGCGGACCATGTGCCTTTTTGGGAGCACATACTTGTGTGAGAAGCTCTTCTCCACCTTGAACTTCAATAAGTCCAAGTACAGGTCCAGACTTACTGATGAGCATCTTCAAGCTCTACTGAGGGTCTCCACTGCTTCCTCCCTCAAGCCAAATGTGACTCAGCTATGTGAGAAGAAGCGCTGCCAGGTCTCTAGCAGCAAGGAGTAGGCAAGAGAAGCCGTGTTCAGAATATTTCATATTCAATGTTCCATTCAAGTTCAGAAAGTTAAAGGTTAAAGAGCTGTTAATACAGACATTTGAAACGGAATAAAAATAATTCATTTTCTCTACTAGGCAGCCAGTGTATATCTCTCATTATTATTATTTTATTTTTGTATTACTGATTGATTGATTTTTTATTCATCTTTAAGTTAATTTATCTAATTCATTATTTTTTGTAAAAAAATTAAGATATTTGCTAACGTTGGAATGTTTTATCAGCGCTTTTCTTGTGGAAATCCTGATGCGGCCCAGTCTCACCCAGACTTGGCCTCTAGCGGCCCCCAGGTAAATTGAGTTTGAGACCCCTGCTTTAAATGCTTCAATAATTGTGCGCCATTTTTCCAACCGAACTGTGTCCGAGAAATTCAAAGTCTGAACATAGTCTGTCTAACAATAGGAATTTGGTTATAATGAGCTGTAATTTTACAAATCATATGGTGAACAATACATTCAAATACAATTGAAATACCTGCACTCAAAATATATCAGTGTTTCAATAAAAACAGTTTAGGTCAGTGGTCCCCAACCACCGGTTATTGAGCTACCTAGTGCCGATCCGTCAGAGTAAAAATATCAACGTTTTCAATCTCGCCCTCCTACTTGAAATGAGAAAAGTTGTTATAATAATAATAATAATAATAATAATAGTAATAATTAATTGCTATGTTTGGGACTTTTTTGCCGCCGTGGGTGTCATTCTTGCACCGACCCCAGCCCCACACAATTTTGTCTTAAGTTGTCGCCCTCCCCATTTGCTGGTCTGCAAGAAAATAGAAAGAATGTACCGGTCGGCGGTGAGAAAAAGGTTGGGGACCGCTGGCTTGGGGCACCCAGTTGCTTTGTTAGTTGTGTTGACCATAACAGAAACAAAAACAGTTATAAATTCTCATGAATTGTGGTTAAATAGAAGAACAATAACAGATGTCAATAAAATATTTCTCTTACATCTGGCCACCCAATGCTGCAATGCTTATTTCGCCTGACTTCGGTGCAGGAAGCGAAGGATCGATTCCCACTCGGTGGCGGTGTGATTGAGAGTGCAAATGGTTGTCTAGCTTCATGTGTGCCCTACGACTGACTGGCGATGAGTCTAGATCAGGGGTGGCGAACACGCAACTCTCCTGGCTAAAATGAAAGTGGCTCTTTGAGTCTTATCATATTTTGGATATACTGTGGCTCTTTGCCTCATTTAATGTTTCACTTATTTTTATTCTCTCTTAAAACACACTCAAATTCACTTGTGCTCATTACTAAAAAATAATATATTATATTTAAAAAAAAACTCATTTGAGGGCGGCCCGGTGGCGCGGGTGGTTAGCGCCTAACAGTTCTGGGGTCCTGGGTTCAAATCTAGCTCATGTCCATCTGTGTGGAGTTTGCATGTTCTCCCCGGGCCTGCGTGGGTTTCCTCCCACATTCCAAAGACATGCAAGGTAGACTGATTCGACACTCTAAATTTCCCCTAGGTATGGTTGAGTGTGCGTGGTTGTCCATCTCCTTGTGCCTTGCGATCGGCTGGCCACCGATTCAGGGTGTCCCCTGCCTCTGGCTCGTAGACAGCTGGGATAGGCTCCAGCACCCCCCGCGACCCTAATGAGAATAAAGCGGTTCAGAAAATGAGATGAGATGAGAAAAATAATTTGACAGATTAGATTTTTTTATGTCACTTCTGACAGCAAGGTGTGGCTCTTTGACTCTCACAGTTTAACATTTTGGCTCTTTGTGTCCTGGTCTAAATTGTAGTCCTTTCGGCCAAAAGTTAACTGGGATAGTCTCCAGAACCCTGCGGCCCTGACAAGGTAAGCAGTGTTGAAAATGAGTGGATGAATGTATCTTTTGTATCCACTCTACACCTCGTACACTCCGTGATCCCACTTTGTAATGAGGACATATCAATTTTCACTGAAAACATCTTGTCCTCAATTATGCTACTACATCTTCTGCAGGATAGAAAAAAAGCTTTGTGTTTTGTGTTCAAGAGGAGATAGGATCAAGGCTGTGCAGACAAAACATGAAAGAGGGAGTGATTTGTACAAGTGCTCAAAGAAAAGGACATTAAAGGAAAGAAAATGAATAAATGAATAAAAACAACAACAAAGAAAATTACAATATGATGAACATAAATAAAAAATTGAAGGAGGAAAAATATGGGTTCTTTCAGAATAAATACAAAATAGCCTGTTCTTATATTCTTTGTCTTTCATATGCATGATTTCACAGCAAGCTGGAAGGAAAACAAGACCTTTTAAAATTTCTCTTTCCAAGGTTTCATTTCCCGCAATAATGACAATAATGATGATAATTACCACAATCAGAAACAATCATTGGTCTTTTGTGGGTGAAAATTACCCTTCAGTCACCTGCCTCTCTCTGGGGAAAGTCCCTAAATACCCTTATTATTATCATCATCATCAAGGCCACTGCTTGTGTAAATGAGTCTCATTTAGTGTATCTTTTAGGTGACTAACTCCGTGATACACAGTCTCTTTCTTTCCTGCCGTTATGTGCAGCACGGCCGACTCCGATTGTGTCCGCAGGGGACAAGGTCGCCTGAACGAGCGCTCCTTGGGGAGCTGCAGAGGCCACTTTTCACTGTGTGGTATTGCTTTATGTTGGGCCAGGGGACTTTATGTGACAGTGTGGGGGCCAGCTGGCCTGTCCTGCTAAAACCAGTTCTCAATGAGTCGGCAGTCAATGGACTGGAAACTACTGATGTATCTGGGGTCAAAACTGGTGTGGATTGATATTAGTGTGGGTGTAAAAACTTGTGTCATAATGAAAGTGTGCAAAATCCTCTGTGTGACTATGTAGTCTTTGTAAAGGGTTTGGATACATTACTAATGTTTTGAGAAATTGTATATCTTAAGTGTCTCAATCTGTGTTGATATCTCTAAATTGATCTTTTTTTTCTGAGCCGCCTGAGTAAAATAAATAACAATTGAAATATTCTGAATACATTGTACTACACATTTCACAAAGCATTTTAGATACATGTCCCAGAGCACTCATAAATGTTTGCTCTGGGACAGTGGTTCTCAAGTATTTTATAGGAAGTATGTTTGGCTTTACATGTGCCACCATTGTGTCCAACATTAAAATACAGTTGTGAGCCAGTAAATAAGGCCAAGGTTTGTTTTTTTAAATTCTAAAGCTCCAGATTAAACATTAACACTGCACTTTGTGGGGAAAAATTGTAATTGTAATGATGGAAAAGTGATAAGCATGTCAGCCTCAGTTCTGAAACGAATGATTCAAACCAAGGCTCTGACTTTCCTGTGTGGAGATTGCATGTTTTCCCTGTGCCTGTGTGGACTTTCTTCGGTACTCGGGTTTCCTCCATTGTCCCAAAAACAGGCTGAGTCAACACTGAAAATGATATCTATATAGAATGTGCACATGGATGATTGTTAGTATGCTTGTCCCCCATGATTGGCGGGCAACTCGTTCTTGGATAGTATAGGCTCCAACACCCTTGTGACCATCGTGAGAATAAGCGGCTCAGAAAATGAATGAGTATAGTAATGTCTTTTAGGATTGAATTAAATGGTATTACTGTTAAAAGTTGTTGCTAAAGATTTCCAAAGAAACCATTCTTAAACTTTGAAATTAATGTTATGTTGTGTAATTTAATAAAACTGAAATTTACTTGATATAGGCCGGTTTAGGGTGGATTTAGAAATGGTAAAATTAAATTGGCTCAGTCTTTCATGTACCACTAAAGTAGAGGTGGGCAAACTTCGGCCCGCAGGCCAAATCCGGCCCGTTGTTCTGTTTTAATCCGGCCATTTCCAATTAGCGCTCTTCTTCTACTGCTCAGATCAGAACCCATCCACAGCAATGTCAAAGAAAAGAAAAGTCAAGAGTAAGTACCAGTGTTTAACAAAGAATGGACGCCTAAATTCTGTGTTTTTACTGAAATCCAGTCCATGGCTGTATGTCTTATTTGCCAAGAAACCGTTGCGATTTTAAAAGAATACAACATCCGCCGTCACTTTTCTACAAAGCATTCTAATTCCGCCAGCAACCTTTCAACACAAGAACGTGCGACTACGGTTGACAGGTTGCTAGCTTGCAGGCTCAGCAAAACATCTTTATTCGAGCAACTTCCATCCAAGGAGCAACCACGAAGAAGTTATTGACTGGCATTCAAACTAGCAAAAGCCAGGAAGCATTTCTCTGAAGGGGAGTTTCTTAAAGAGTGCATGGAAGAGACAGGAAGTATTTTATGTCCTGAGAGCAAGAACAAATTTGAAAAAAATAGCTTATCTTGCCATATTGAAGTTATTGACGCACACTTAGCTAGCAAGCTAAACCAAAAATTGGAGACATTTAGATTATATTATTTGGCAATGGACGAAAGCAATGATTTAAAGACACCGCACAGCTTTTAATTTTTATCAGAGGGATTAATGACAATTTTGAAATAATGGAGTTTTTGGATATGGAATCATTGAAAGGAAAAACACTGGGAGAGGATTTATTTAACAGTGTGCCAGCTGTCATTCAGAGGCACAAGAATAAATTGGAGTGCGCTCACCAACGTTAACAGAGATGGATAACCAAATCTGACAGGAAAAAAACGTTGGGATGCTCAAGAGAATTCAGGAAAGGGTAAAAGAGGACAACCCTGAGAAGGTACATAATTAATCAGGAAGCACTATGTAAATCCATGTTGCGACGTAGACCACGTAGTTGAAGCCAGATATGAAACTCATTAACTTTATTCGAGCGAGGGGACTCACCATCGTCAGTTTATAAATTTTCTTGTGCTCTCTTTTCATGTGTTTTGTGTGTCTTGTCGCAAGTTGTTTGTCAAAACCGGACTTTAAATTCACCTATAACCGTTTAGACTTACAGTCATACCTTGAGATACAACCTTAATGCATTCCGGGACTGAGCTCGTATGTCAATTTACTCGTATCTCAAATCAAAGTTTTCCATAGAAATGAATTAAATACAAATTAATTTGTTCCCACTCTATGAAAAAGACAAAAAAACTGGATATTACAATGGAATCACATATTTTTATTGGTTGTAATTCACCATCTACTAACAGAGTAACAAACAACTAGTGGTTATGATGTTTTATAATAAAAGAGAAGAAAGACTCTACGGATGCGCTCGTAACATAACATAAACTTTAAATAAAACTTTCGAGGCGAACTTCCTGCTTCTCCATATGTATTGGCGAGCCATCTCAATCACGCATACACTACTCATGTTTTTCTATTATTTCGTGCTTAAAATCGATTGTCATCATATGCCTTCTCTTTGCACTACCTTTCATTGCACCGGCTTGCTTTGGACCCGTTGTGTATCCCGTAATTCTGCACTGACTAACGCAAAAAAACACGGAAAAAATGTAACGCTCCGCCCAGTGCTCGTAGAGATATTTGCACAAATGTTTGTTATCGGGACTGGTCGGCAAAGGAGAAGGCGTTGGCAAAGAAAACAGAAGCGACGGTGTCGAGCGGGTGTGTTGTGTAAGCTCAGGAAACAACCATTCAAATGTCTGCTCCCGAGCTATATCTCTCCAACGTCAGATCCATTGGAAACAAAACGGATGATTTAAAGTTAGAGCTCGCTGCTAATCGCTACCTACAAACAAGCAAGATTTCTGGCTGTCAAAGAGGTCTAATTTCTGCTAATGGAGTCTAACAAGGTCTCCACTCGTTACCTGTATTAATAGCATCTGTTTTAACTCATTATCGTTAGAAAAAACACCTGTCCACAACCTCAGTCTCTCACACTCCAAACTCCACTATGGCCAAGACCAAAGAGCTGTCGAAGGACACCAGAGACAAAATTGTAGACCACCGAAGATGTCACGTTTTGTTTGGGATTTTGGTGGAGGTGTGTATGTGCGTGTTTTCCTGTGTGGTGTCTGTGACCAGGTGTGCTTGATTCGTAATTATTCCTTGTGTGTCTATTTATACGTTGCGTCCTGGTATGTCTGGCTGTTGGATTATTGCTTGCATTTGGTCATGTCGTCTCCCTGTCAGTGTGCATATGTTCTATTCCCGTTTGGTTTGTTTCTATATTGATTTTTACCAAGTCCCAAGTTTGTATGGCTTTTTCTATTAGTTCTTAATAAAGCCTTTAGTTTTGTGCACCAGCACTCCTGTCTCGCCAACTTCCTGCATCTTTGGGTCCGACTCCACCGCACACCCGAGGCACATTTATGCCAGATTAATCCAACCAATAATGGACCAAGCAGGATCATACCTATGGTATGGGATCGCTCACTAGGCTTCTCCGCGTGAGCCGCCGGGAGGAAATCCTTGCCGGCATTCACGCCCGTCACCTGCCCGCCGCCAACCCCCCGCCTGCCTGCCCGCTCGCGCATCTCCCTCGTTATTCCCCCAAGGGACACTCATCGCTGCTTCTGCCTTCCTCTACGGATAAACATTTTTCTTTTGAATGGGACTCGGACTCGAATATGTTTGAATACGAGGATGGCCCAGAGCTCATTAATCTTCTCGGCTCTGACTCTGAGTCTGAATGGGACTTTTTTTTTAGCCCCGCTGTCTCCGACGAAGCAGCTCGACGGCAGCGGCATGCACCGATGGCCATTTTGAATCGTGGCAGGATGACAACGGCCATTACGTGTCATGGTGTTATTACGACAGCCATTTTGAAACTGGCCATGATGACGGCGGCCATTTTGGTACAGGGCAGGATGACGGCTGCCTATTCGAGACGGGGCTGGATGACGGCGGCCACTTTGAAGCTGGACAAAATAACTTCGGTCCTTTGAGACCTTTTGGAGGCGTGGGAAAAGGAGGACCGCCTCTTGCAGGTACCCGCTCCAACTAACCATCCTTGCATGGCCACTGATTCCTGCGCGCTGACGCCGCCTCGTCCGTGCGCGCTGACGCCCCCTTGTCCCTGCGTGCCAACACCTCGTTCGTGTGCGCTGATGCCTGTGCCTCGCTCCTACATGCCGACGCCGGTGGCTCGCTTCTGCGCGCCAACCCCAGTGCCCCACACCTGCGCGCCGGCACCCCGCACCCTCGCCCCCACACACCGCCCACTCAAGCCGACACCGGCGCCCCTCACACTCGCGCCGACACCCGCGCCTCGCACCCTCATGCCTGCCCCGCACCCTCGCGCCGACACCGGCGCCCCAGACCCTCGTGCCTGCCCCGCACCCTCGCGCCTGCCCCGGCGCCCCGCACCCTCGCGCCTAGCCCGGCGCCTTGCAGCCTCGCGCCTGCCCCAACATCCCGCACCCTTGCACCCCTGTGCCTGGCCCGGCGCCCCGCTCTCGTGTGCCCAGTGACGGCAATCCTCTTGGCGGAGGCGACGGCGATTCTCTTGGCGGTGGCCACGGCGTGGACTTGGAGGCCGCGGACGGTGAAAATTTGGAGGCAGAAGATCGCGGAAACTTGGAGGCTGAGGACGGCGGAAACTTGGAGGCCGAGGCCGGCGGAAATTTGGAGGCCGAGAACGGCGAAAGCTTGGAGGCTGAGGACGGCGAAGGCTTAGTGTTAGATTTATTATGGAATGTTTCTATATGTGTTGTAAGCATTTTTTTTAAGTAATAAGGCTATGAATTAATTCATGATGATATTATAGCATTTTAATTCGAGACTGGGACAAACTCGAGGTCACCCTGCTGGCTCCAGATTGTTGACATAACACCTCAAGGACTGTTACTGGGAGATAGCCCTCGCAACCCAGGCACCCAGATGCAAGTTCGCAATGATCTACGAAGGACTCATAAATTGTTTTGTCTGGGACGCCGGCAGTTTACCTTATAAAGAAATTATTATGCTTACTGGTGCAAATTCTAATGCCGTTGTTTTGATTTACGATCCGCTCGGGTCACTTTTTATGCTTATTGTGCAAATTCTTACGCAGGTGTTCCGATAAAAACAGATTGTTGTGACAGTTGTTTTTGTAACCTTTATGATGTTATTCGGCTAAGCTTATACAATTGTTCAAAACAGTTGAGACAGTTGTTTTTGCTTATGCAATTGTTTAAATCAGATTACCTTTGAATGTTTTGGTTATGTGCCGCTAAATGGACCGAAGAGTATGCCGCCCGGCAGAATCCTCTTGCGAACGAAGACGCGTTGGGAGTGATTTTCCTTGCAAGTTGTAAGCAGTTATGTTGAAAGATGTTTTCCAATTTTAATTAAATATTACTAATAATGAATTAAGGGTATTAATCATTATTCCGACATTTAGAGACCTCCGCATGGACTATCCAGGGCAATACCTGACTGGACGACCTTTCGGCGGGGCAGCTGGCCGCTTCTTTGTGGGCCGGCTGAGACGACCCCTGTAAGGACCTGTTTGCCGCTTCTTTGCGGGCCGGCCGGGTCAACCTCCTCACTAGGGATTCTTTTTTTTCGTGTTTTGGACAGCACGTTTTCTCTCCTTTGGGCGCCCTGACTCCCTCCCATTTATTGGCTCCCCATCTTTATGTGACCAGGTATGCTTGATTGGGAATTACCCCTTGTGTGTCTATTTATACATTATGTCCTGGTATGCCTGGCTGTTGGATTATTGCTTGCGTTTGGTCATGTCGTCCCCCTGTCAGTGTGCGTACGTTCTATCCCTGTTAGGTTTGTTTCTTTATTAATTTTTAACAAGTCCTAAGTTTGTATGGCTTTTTCTATTAGTTCTTATTAAAGCATTTAGTTTTGTGCACCAGCACTCCTGTCTTGTCAACTTCCTGCATCTTTGGGTCCGACACCGCCGCACACCCGCGCAATTATGACAGAAGATGCAATAACCACCGCCCTCCTTGCTGCACTGAACCACCTAGAGAAAAGAGCGAGCTGTGTCAGAATGCTTTTCATCAACTACACCTCAGCCTTTAACACCATAAGACTGGACATTCTTATCCCACACACACAACTGCAGACCCACGCACCCTGAGAACATCATTGTGAAATTTGCAGACGATACAACGGTGGTGGGGATGATCACAGGGGAGAATGAGATGGCCTACAGAGATGAGGAGGTCCTTTGACTCAGCAAGTGGTGCGCTCTCAACAATTTGGTGCTAACGTCTCCAAAACCTGAGAACTCATCCTGGACTTCCGATGGAACAAGGCTGCTCCGTCGCCCCTGTATATTAATGGCGAATGTGTGGAGCAAGTAGAGACTTTCAAATTCCTAGGAGTCCACATCTGATGATCTTACTTGAGCGACACCACCACAACACTCATCAAGGCGCATCTGAGGCTACAATTCCTGAGTGTACTCAGGAAGGAGCAACTGAACACCAAATTGCTGGTGACTTTCTTCCGGTCTGCCATTGAGAGCATGCTGACCTATGCTGTATCAGTGTGGCACTCAAGCTGCACAGAACCAGACAGGCAAGGACTACAGAGGGTGATCAACACAGCCCAAAAGATCATCACCTGCCCCCTACCCACCCTGTTCAAGATTTACGAATCCCGGTGCCTTACAAGGGCAGAGAGTATTATAAAAAAACAATACGCATCCTGGCTTCCAGCACTTCAACCTGCTGCCCTCTGGTAGCCGCTTTAGAGCTACAACTGAGAAGACAAACAGAATCAAGGACAGTTTCTTCCTAAGAGCTGTCACCATACTCAACTCGAGTTCTGCACCTAAGACCTAATGAAGACTTATTACTAATACTTACTTATTTTTTATGTTGACCACTTATTTGTCTATTACTATTCCATGATTATTTATTTATCATTACTATTTAGTGATTATTTATTTATCATTACTATTTAGTGATTATTTATTTATCATTACTATTTATTGATTATTTAGTTATCATTACTATTTAGTGATTATTTAGTTATCATTACTATTTAGTGATTATTTATTTATCATTACTATTTAGTGAGTATTTATTTATCATTACTATTTAGTAATTATTTAGTTATCATTACTATTTAGTGATTATTTAGTTATCATTACTATTTAGTGATTATTTATTTATCATTACTATATATTGATTTTCTATGTGTCTTCTTGTTTGTTGTTGCATGCATAGACTCTGCGAGTGGTGTGAATTGGCGCTGAACGTCTCCAAAAGGCATGGAACTCATCCTGGACTTCAAGTGGAACAAGCCTGCTTCACTCTGCTGACCTCACTTGGAGTACTTATTCATCTCATCTCATTTTCTGAACCGCTTTATCCTCATTAGGGTCACGGGGGGTGCTGGACCCTATCCCAGCTGACTCCGTGCCAGAGGCGGGGGAGACCCTGAATCGGTGGCCAGCCGATCGCAGGGCACAAGGAGACAGACAACCATGCAAACTCACACCAATACCTAGAGGCAATTTAGAGTGTCCAATCAGCCTACCATGCATGTTTTTGGAATGTAGGAGGAAACCGGAGTACCTGGAGGAAACCCACATAGGCCCGGGGAGACCATGCAAACTCCACACAGGTGAACGTGACCTGGATTTGAACCCAGGACCCCAGAGCTGTGAGGCTGACGCGCTAACCACTCGCGCCACCGGGCAGCTTACTTATTTATTCATTTCCTATTCATTGATTATTTATTTTTCTGTCTGTTGTTATTTGTGCACTCTGTGGTGAAAGCTTGAAATCTTATTATATTTGTATAATGACAATAAAAGCTTTCAATTCAATTCAATTTCTTGAAGAAATTGACGCGGATCACACGGACTTACTTTACCATTCTAATGTCTGATGCTTAAGTTTGGGAAAAGTGAGTCAACGTGCGTGAAAGCTCAAACGGGAGATTTAGTTTTTGGAGCTCTACTGTCAAATTTCTTGAACTGACTGACACAGTTTGGCTTTGTGATTTAGCTTTTACTGTTGACATACTGACACACACAAACGAGCTGAATATGAAGCTGCAAGGGGAAAACCAGTTTGTGCATGAAATGCAGGCAAACGTCAGCCCCTTCAAAACCAAGCTGCTTTTTTAAAATCAAATATCAGACAAGTGGTGCCTCATGGTGTAGAGGTTCACTCGCCCGACTTCGGTGTGTGGTGGTGGTATGACTGTGAGTGCGTGTGGTCTGTGTGCCCTATGGCTGACTGGCGACCAGTCTAGGGTAAATTCTTCCTTTTGCCCTAAGTCACCTGGGTTAGGTTCCAGGAACCCCCGCAACCATTGCGCGGTATGGAAGATGAATGAATGAATATCAGACAAGTCATTTGCTTATTTCCCCACACCTGCTGTGTTAAAAGGCCCCGCAACATGTGAAAAAATACAGGGAATCACTGGATGACCTACATGAGAAATTCTGCTGTTGGTTTAGTTCAAATTCAACTCCCTGAAACTGGATGAGTTTTATGTTTCATTAAGTGCAGTCAAATTTCCAAACATCCTGATGATGGAACAGAGGATTCTGATGTTATTTGGCTCTACATACTGTGGAGCAAATAAGTATTTAGTTAATAATAATAATAATCAGACAATTATAATCAGACAGGCTTTGTCATCATCATTGATTCGTCAAAAGCCTAATTGTCATCATACCCAGCTGCGTATGAGGAAATTGGTGGTGCTACTCCACAAAGTGCGCTTTCCCGGCGAAAAGCCCAAAATAAGTAATATAAAAATATAAGAATCACATCCTGTTAAGGAAAATACAAAAAAATGCCTAAATTGCCTAATCTAAGATATTATTACGATCCCGGTGGTTCATTTCAGACTCGTTGGCAATCTGCCGTGATGGATACATCGCATCTCCCCCCGAGCGCAATCAAATCCCGGCGACTGCAGAAAAGAAAGTTTGCCTCGCAGATGCCAGCAAACAACGAATCACTTACCTCCTCTCTGTCTCCTCACTTACCTACAGTCAGCCAGCAGGAGGCAGATCACCGCCTAACGTCCTTCAAGTTACCTGACCCCGAAGTTATTACACAGAAGGGGTTGTGTGTCGTGCTACCGCAACTTTAGAGTGCTGAAGGCTGTGGGAAAAAAACTGTTCTTAAGCCTATTTGTCCGTGCTTTGTGAGACCTGTAGCGTCTGCCAGAGGGCAGCAGCTGGAACTGGTTGTGACCAGGGTGAAATGGGTCCCTGACAATGTTCCCGGCTCTCCTGAGGTAGCGAGGGCTGGCAATGTCTTCCAGGGAGGGCAGAGAGCAGCCGACAATCTTCTGGGCAGTGTTGATCACCATCTGCATGGCCTTTTTGTCTGCTGCCATACTTCCAGCGTATCACACTGTAATGCAGTATGCCAGGATGCTCTCCACAGTGGCTCTATAGAAGGTTACCAGAAGCTTAGTGTCCAAGTTGTTCCTCCTGAGTACCCTCAGGAAATGGAGTAATTTCTGGGCCTTCTTCACCACTGCCGTGGTGTTGGTAGACCAGGAGAGCTTATCCGTGACGTGGACCCCCAGGAATTTGAAGGAATGGACTGTCTACGCATACTCCATTTATGAGGAGTGGGGCCAGGTCTGTGCTGCGTTTGCAAAAGTCCAGGATTATATCTTTAGTTTTCGTGGAGTTCAGTTTGAAATTGTTCACCAAGCTCCACGAAGACAGTTTGTTGACCTCATCTCTGTAGGCCGACTCATCCCCTCCTGAGATGAGTCCGACCACAGTGGTGTCATCGGCAAATTGGATGATGGAGTTAGACTGGTGGGTCGGTGTACGGTCGTATGTGTACAGGGAGTACAGAAGAGGACTCAGTACACAGCCTTGAGGGGAGCCAGTGCTCAGTGTAATGTAGGAAGGGAGGTGGGGACCAAGTCTAACAGGTTGTGGTCGGTTGGTTAAGAAGTTCTCTATCCAGCAGCAGATGGAAGAGGATAGTCCAAGGTGGGAGAGTTTGTCAGCCAGAATGTATTATAGTGTTGAAGGCTGAGCTATAGTCAATGAAAAGCATCCTCACGTAATTCCCATGGTGCTCCAGGTGGCTCAGTGCTGTGTGTAGAGCTACGGTGATGGCGTCCTCAGTGGACCTATTTGCTCTATAAGCAAACTGGTGAGGGTCAACTGAGGGAGGGATTGTATCCCTGACATGGTGGGCGACCAACTTTTCAAAGCACTTCATGATCACAGGCGTAAGTGCAACAGGCCTATAATCATTCAGACTGTCAATGGTTGGCTCTTTAAGGACAGGGATAATGGTGGCAGATTTCAGGCAGGATGGAATGATGGATTGTTGCAGGGAACAATTGATTTTTTTGTGAAAACACCAGTCAGCTGGTCAGCACAGGCTTTCACCACCTTCCTAGGTACTCCGTCGGGACCAGTAGCCTTCCTGGTTTTCACAGTCCGCATTACCTGTCTCATTTCATGTTCCTGAAGCTTCAGTGTACTGCTGCAGGGTGGTGGTGAATGTGTTGAGACTGGGTCCGATTTTTTAGTCTCAAAGCGGGCAAAGAAACGGTTCATTTCTTCTGCTAGTGAGGCATCTGCGTTAATAGACACATTATTGTCATTGTAATTGGTAATATGTCGTATTCCCTGCCACATTTTATTTGGTTTATTTCCTGTGAAGTGCTCCTCGATTTTCCTTGTACAGTGGTACCTCGAGATACGATCTTAATCCGTTCCGGAACTGAGCTCGTATGACGAGATTCTCGTAACTCGAGCGGACGTTTTCCATTGAAATGAATGGAAAACACATTAATTCGTTACAGCCCTCTGAAAAAACACCAAAAACAGGATATTGGATTGGAAAAAATGTTTTATTTCTTCTAATTCGCCATCTATTAACAAAGTAACACATAACTAGTGGTTTAATAGTAATAAAATGTGTTTAATCTAACTAAAATTGGGCAGAATTCGCCGACGGGAGACAGAGACGTTTGGGGGCGTGGGGGGTGGCGTTCGTTTTCTTTCCACGACAACGCACTCGTAAACGGAACAAACAAATTTAAATTAACTTGGATTAATATATACAGACACTCAAACATACGTTTAATGTAACTTTACACAAAACTGAATTCAAATTTTGTTGTAATCTTTTGTTACCTTCGTTTTCCGGGTTGGCGGTTTGCCACGACTCCACCCTCACGTTCGCTATCGATGGACTGTTTGCTGTTGTATTGCCTTCAAAATATTCCCAAAATGATGCACACAAATGTCCTCACAATAGGATAACGCACGACCACTTGCCAACGAGAAATAGTCTTTAAAGAACGATCGCGGGAGCTTCTTTCCTTAGAAAGAATAACAGGAAATACAATAGTTGAGCTTACCCACGTATTGATTGTGGGTAATGAAGTTTTATTCTGAGAAAGGTTGCCATTGCCTATGGGTGTTGTGTGCACGAGTATACTTCATTACCCAGAAAGCCCTCTTGCATGCGCGTTGTGCGTTTCCTGGTCTTAGGAGAAACTCGTCTGAATTAATCGTTCCGTGCTCGTACATATTGTTATACACGAAAGATATGCAAAAAAGACCTGGCTTGGTCACATCACGAAATTTTGATCGCATGACGGGCGAATTATTCGATCGAAATTTCCGCCGTAAGACGAGAATTTTGTATGACGAGCGGTCGTATGACGAGGTACCACTGTATATGCTGCTTTGTCCTTTTTAATGCCTCTCTTCAGCTCTGCTCTGGCAGCGCTGTATTGTACCTTGTCCCTGACCTGAAGGCGGTATTACGGCATTTGACGAGTGCCTGTGTCTCACTGGTCATCCAGGGTTTTTGGTTAGGAAAAACCAGTATCCGTTTATTAACAGTGATGTTGTCCGTGCAGTTTTTGATGTAGGAAAGTACAGTGTCCGTGTAGTCCTGGAGGTTGTTGTGTTCAAAAAGTTCCCAAATGGTGCGAGAAAAACAGTCCTGAAGCTGAGAAAGGGCGTCCTGGGGCCATGTTTTTATTATCTTTATTTGTGGCCTTGTTAGCCTCCGGAGTGGGGTGTATGAGGGGGTGAGGGACGGGAAGAGATGGTCGGATCCAGCAAGGTGAGGGAGGGGTGTGGCTCTATAAGCATGTTTGATGTTAGAATAAACACTGAGTTTTATCTCCTCTGGTGTGACACTTCACGTACTGGGTAAACTTACGCAGAACAGTCTTTAAACATGCTTTGTTGAAGTCACCAGCGAGATAAAGACTCCATCGGGGTGGTCAAGCTGCTGTTTGTTTATAGTCGCTAGCAGGAGGCTGAGTGCCGTGCTAACATTAGCATCCGGTGGGATGTAAACAGCCATTACAATGACAATTGTTAGCTCTCTAGGTAGATAGAAGGGCCTGCACCGTACTGCCAAGAGCTCTAAATCCGGGGAGCAGTGAGTGTTAATGATCCTACTGTTGCAGCACCAGTCATTGTGTATATACACGCAAAGTCCCGCCCCCCCTTGCTTTTCCCTGATTCTTTCGAACGATCATTTTGGAATAGCGTCCGGCTAGCTAGCGATACCGCGGCTTTGGGGATTTGCGGGTGTAGCCACGTTTCCGTGATGGAAATAAAGTTACAGTTCCTGACAAAGCTGTTGGTAGCAAGCTGAAGTTCCAAATCATCCATTTTGTGGGTGATGGATCTGGCGTTGGTCAAGAAGATACTCGGAAGCGGTGCTCGGTATGTTGCTTCCTTAGCTTAGCAGCTAGGCCCGCCCAGCCTCCGCGCTTTTGCTTTCTTTCCCTTTGCCGCCTCCGACGTACTCTGAGTGGGCTGACTATCCACGGAGATCCCGGTGGTCTCGCGATGTCCTCGGGGATATTGTAGGTTTGTTGGTAATCTGTTGTGATGGATATATCGCATCTCCAGCCAAGAGTAATTAAATCTTGGCGACTGTAGAAAAAGTTTGCCTCGCAGATGTTAGTAAATAACAATAAGATTGAGAAAGCAAAACACCGAACTGGAGAGCACCGCCATCTTGGTATCTAATTTTAATTTAACCACCAATTGTGCAAGTTATCCTACTTGAAAATAGGCCTGTAATTGTCAACATGGGTAAACCTCAACCATGAGAGACAGAATGTGGAAAGAAAAACCAGAAAATCACATCGTTTGATTTTTAAAGAATTTATTTGCAAATCATGGTGGAAAATAATTATTTGGTCAATACCAAAAGTTCATCTCAATACTTCGTTATGTCAAATCAAATCAAATGAAAAGCCTTTATTGTCATCACACAGCTGCTTATAACGAAATTGGTGGTGCTACGCAAGTGTGTTTTCCCAGTAAAAAAAACATAAATAAGCGATATAAAAATATAAAAAGTCACATCCTGGCAAGGTAAATTCTAAGATATTGCACAATCTAAGATATTGCACAATCTAAGATATTGCACGTTGTTATTGCACACCCCGAAGTTGTTGCACAGAAGGGATTGTGTGTCGTGCTAACTCAAGTTCAGAGCCCTGATTGCTGTGGGAAAAAAACTGTCCTGAAGTCTATTTGTCCGTGCTTTGTGAGACCTGTAGCGTCTGCCAGAGCGCAGTAGCTGGAACAGGTTGTGGCCAGAGTGGCATGGGTCCCTGACAATGTTCTGCTGAGGTAGCGAGGGCTGGCAATGACGTCCAGTGAGGGCAGAGAGCAGCCGATGATATTCTGGGAGGTGTTAATCACTCTCTGCATGGCTTTTTTGTCTGCTGCCATGCTTCCAGCGTACCATACTGTAATGCAGTATGCCAGGATGCTCTCCACAGTGGCTCTATAGAAGGTTACCAGAAACTTAGTGTCCAATTTTTCCTCCTGAGTACCCTCAGGAAATGGAATCGTTCCTTCTTCACTACTGCCGTGGTGTTGGTAGACCAGGAGAGCTGAAACCCTGTCTACGCATACTCCATTCATGAGGAGTGGGGCCAGATCTGTGCTGCGTTTGCAAAAGTCCAGGATTATTTCTTTAGTTTTCGTGGTTGTTCACCAAATATCACGAAGACAGTTTGTTGACCTCATCTCTGTAGGCAGACTCATCCCCCCCTGTGATGAGTCCGACCACAGTGGTATCATTGGTAAATTTGATGATGGAGTTAGACTGGTGGGTCGGTGTACAGTTGTATGTGTATAGAGAGTATAGAAGAGGTTATGTACCCGTTGTTGGCAATAACGGAGGCCAAACGTTTTCTGTAACACTTCACAAGCTTTTCACACACTGTTGCTGGTATTTTGGCCCATTCCTCCATGCAGATCACCTCTAGAGCAGTGATGTTTTGGGGCTGTCGTTGGGCAACACGAACTTTCAACTCTCTCCACAGATTTTCTATGAGGTTGAGATCTGGAGACTGGCTAGGCCACTCCAGGACCTTGAAATGCTTCTTACGAAGCCACTCCTTTGTCGCCCTGGCTGTGTGTTTGGGATCATTGTCATGCTGAAAGACCCAGCCACGTCTCATCTTCAATGTCCTTGCTGATCGAAGGAGATTTTCACTTAAAATCTCTCGATACATGGCCCCATTCATTATTTCCTTTATACCGATCAGTCGTCCTGAGCCCTTTGCAGAAAAACAGCCCCAAAGCATGATATTTCCAATATTCCCCATACTTCACAGTGGGTATGGTGTTCTTCGAATGCAATTCAGTATTCTTTCTCCTCCAAACTCTACCAAAAAGTTCTATTTTAGTTTCATCTGACCATAACATATTATTCCAGTCCTCATCTGGATCATTCAATTGCTCTCTAGCGAACCGCAGTCGGGCCTGGATGTGTACTGGCTTCAGCAGGGGGACACGTCTGGCAGTGCAGGATTTGAGTCTGTGGCGGCGCATTGTGTTACTGATAGTAGCCTTTGTTACTGTGGTCCCAGCTCTCTGTAGGTCATTCGCTAGGTCCGCCCGTGTGGTTCTGGGATTTTTGCTCACCGTTCTTGTTATCATTTTGACGCCACGGAGTGAGATCTTGCATGGAGCCCCAGATCGAGGGAGATTATCAGTGGTCTTGTATGTCTTCCATTTTCTAATAATTGCTCCCAAGGTTGATTTCTTTACTCCAAGCATTTTACCTATTGCAGATTCACTCTTCCCAGCCTGGTGCAGGTCTACAATTTTGTCTCTGGTGTCCTTCGACAGCTCTTTGGTCTTGTCCATAGTGGAGTTTGGAGTGTTAGAGACTGAGGTTGTGGACAGGTGTCTTTTATACCGATAATGAGTTAAAACAGTTCAACTATTAATACAGGTAACGAGTGGAGACCTCGTTAGACCTCGTTAGAAGAAGTTAGACCTCTTTGTCAGCCAGAAATCTTGCTTGTTTGTAGATGACTAAATACTTATTTTCCACTCTAATTTGGAAATAAATTCTCTAAAAATCAAACAATGGGGTTTTCTGTTTTATTTTTCCATATTCTGTCTCTCATGGTTGAGATTTACCCATGTTGACAATTACAGGCTTCTCTAATCTTTTCAAGTAGGAGAACATGCACAATTGGTGGTGGACTAAATACTTATTTGCCCCACTGTATGTGTGAACAAACTTTTAGTGTGATGAACACCAACAAAGGACCCCACAGATCCCAGATGAGTGATGAACACCTCAGATCTTTTCTGAGAAATACCACTACAGGATTACCACCAGACTTCGATGCACTGGCTAAAATGGCTTATTAATACTGTGCTCATTAAAAAGGTTGGTTAATACTTTCATGTTTTTTCTGTTTATGTTTCATATTTACTGTTAACAAATGCAGTTTTTATATTTATCGTATCTTGTGCTGACCCGGCCCGTCAGTCAAATTGTAAAGGTCAATGTGGCCCCTGGGACGAAAGGGAAACCGTGGATTTGTACTTGTACCTATAAATAAGAAAGTACTTCAGTATTTGTACCTATCCAACTACTGCTCTGGGAGATACAAATCAACAACATTCACAGTAATGTTTTACAATTCACATCCATGTACAGCAAAACATGTATTAGGAAATGGAAACATCGGAATATAGATTTCAAAGTTATATGGATTTTCTTTCATTATTTTTTTTTGATTGACCCAGATTAAAACAGCCAGGGATGAAGTGTATGTTTTAGCATTTAAGAATCTTAATTAAAAATTATGGTATGAAAGTGTCAATTTAGGGAGACGTTGATTCATTTTCTGAACCACTTATCCCCACAAAGGTTGCTGGGGGTGGTGGAGCTCATCCCAGCTGACTTCGGGCCGTAGAGGGAGGACACCCTGAATCGGTGGCCAGCCGATCACAGGGGGCATGTGGAGACGACAACCATTCACACTCACACTCATACCTAAGGGCAATTTAGAGTCTCCAACCAGACTGGCAAGCATGTTTTTTGAATATGGAAGGAAACCAGAGTACCCGGAGAAATCCCACGCAAGTCCAGGGAGATCATGCAAACTCAACACAGGAGGACCGACCTGGGCTCAGTTGGGCGTGTGTGGTCGTTTGGTCGCCGGTCTTTTGGTCGCGGTCTTTTGGTCGCCCGGACTTTTGGTCGCCGGTCTTTTTGGTCGCCGGTCTTTTGGTCGCGTTTTGGTCACCCAAATGATCGGCTGCTGCCATCTACTGTCAATTTATTAAAAAGAAGACAAAGCAAATTCACAGATGGTGTTTTTATTGAACCAGTAAAACTTACAAATTCTAGCAACCTTCATTCTCTCTGAGAGAAATAAGAGCACTCATTTAACACATCGGCTGCTGCCATCGACTGTCATGGGCATCCAATGAACTCGGAGGACTATGGAAACCCGGATCGATTCGTGAACAATGTAGAGTATCTGCAAGCCATTGCATACAATTTGTAATAAAAACTCCCATCTGTGAATTGCCTTTGTACATAATTTGTAAGTTTGTATTTGTAATTTTTGTACAGAATTTGTAAGTTTTATTGCTAAAATTTGTAAGTTTTACTGCTAGAATTTGTAAGTTTTATTGCTTCAATAAAAACACCATCTGTGAATTTGCTTTGTCTTCTTTTTAATAAATTAATTTTACTTATTACCTTTTATTTTAATGTCAAAGTTCCGGGCTAAGACTTTTATTTGTTTGATAAAAATGACCATCTAAAGTATTTCAACATTGCAAGTTCTCCCAGAGAGAATGAAGGTTCATTGGACGCCTATGACAGTCGATGGCAGCAGCCGATGTGTTAAATGCTTTCGGTGAATGCTTTCTCCCAGAGAGAATTAAGGTTGCTAGAATTTGTAAGTTTTACTGCTTCAATAAAAACACCATCTGTGAATTTGCTTTGTCTTCTTTTTAATAAATTGACAGTAGATGGCAGCAGCCGATCATTTGGGCGACCAAACCGCGAACCAAAAGACCGGTGACCAAAAAGACCGGCGACCAAACGTCCGGGCGACCAAAAGACAGCGACCAAACGACCGCACACGCCCAACTGCGCCCAAGACCCAATCTTCGGGCTCATGTCGTTAGGTTATCTTGAAGAATTTGAAGGTAATCCTCCTTCTTCATTATCCCATTTACTCTCTGTAAAGCACCAGTTCCATTGGCAGCAAAAACAGCCCCACAGCACAATACTACCACCGCATGGTGTACTTGGGGTCAAAGGCCTCACCTTTTCTCCTCCAAACATATTGCTGGACATTGTGGCCAAACAGCTCGATTTTTGTTTTGTCTGACCACAGAACTTTCCTCCAGAAGGTCTTATCTTTGTCCATGTGATCAGCAGAAAACTTCAGTCGAGCCTTAAAGTGCCGCTTTTGGAGCAAGGGCTTCCTTCTTGCACGGCAGCCTCTCAGTCCATGGAGATGCAAAACATGCTTGACTGTGGACATTGACATCTGTGTTCCAGCAGCTTCTAATTCTTGGCAGATGTGCTTTTTGGTGATTCTCGATTGATTCTTCTCCCTCCTGACCAATTTTCTCTCAGCAGCAGGTGAAAGCTTGCATTTTCTTCCTGATTGTGGCAGTGACAAAACAGTGCCATGCACGTTATACTTACAAACAATTGTTTGCACTGTTGCTCTTGGGACTTGCAGCTGCTTTGAAATGGTTCCAAGTGACTTTCCTTGTTCAAGTCAAGGATTCGCTTTTTCAGATCCATGCTGAGTTCCTTTGACTTTCCCATTGTAGCGTTTGTGGGCGTTTGCATCCATTGAGCCCTATTTGAATGGCCTCAGAGAAGTCACCAGCTGTAGTCACTCATAATCACTCACAAGAAGTTAAGAGGCCATGCTATGAAGCTCATTTCACTGACACAACTTTTTAAGTCACCCAAATTGCTAATTCGTGTTGCTGTATGTATATTTTTGACCCAGAAGATTTGATCACTGTTAACCCATAATAAAGTCATAAAAGAACAAAACTTCATGAATGTTTTTTGTGACAAAGAAGTATCTGTTCCAATCACTCTATCAGAGAAACATCAGAGTTGTAGAAGTAACTGGAAACTCAAGAGAGCATGACATTATGTTCGTCACAAGTGTATGTAAACTTTTGACCACAACTATATATAATATATATATATATATATATATATATATATATATATATATATATATATATATATATATATATATATAATATATATATATATATATATAATATATATATATATATATATATATATATATATAATTTATTTATTTATGTATTTATTATTTATTTTTTTATTAACACAATAAAATGTTTTCATCATTTATTCCCAATTTTGCATATGTGAACAATACTGAGTAGGTTTCTCAGATTTAGCAAAGGGCATTTCCTTGTGGTGTTATAAAATGTGGCACGATTATTTTTATTAGGAGCCAACATGTGTTTTGGTGTGTCTATGCTTGCATAAGGTGTGAAGATTTTGTGGTTCCTGCCCTCTATCAGACTAAGCTTCTATGTAACTGTGACCTGCGATCAATATGCAATCTAACCACCCCTGGGGCAGGAGAGACTGCAATACACAGAGCAGCTTGACAACTCTATCAACTCAGGTCTCTACAGGAATAAAAAAAAACATTTACAATGACTGGCAGTGTTGCCGTGTGGCCTACAAATGCTATATTTTGATAAGGCATGCAGTCGGGGGTGTCCATTAATGGTGCCAAACAAAAGACAAGAGTGAATTACTTACATGTTGGTGTTGGCAGTGGAGGTGAGCCACTCTCCTGCCAGGCCAATAATGTCCAAACCTGAGGACAACTGGTTGAAGAAGCGAGGGTGACCTAAGAAAGATACACAAAACCATGGAACTCATCCTGGACTTCAGACGGAACAAGACCGCTGCGTTCTGCTGATCTCATTTGGACTACTAATTTTTTATTTTTTATTTACTGATTATTTGTATGTATGTTTGTTGTTGTTATTTGTGCACTACATGGTGAAATCTTTAAATTTCATTATACTTGTATAATGACAATAAAAGTGTTCAATTCAATTCAAGCTGCTGCTGCTGCTAGCGCCTTTAGGAAAGCTATTCTAAACCCAAATAAATTGCTGTACCCCTCTGGTAACAATGTTGTAATGTGACAGCAATTTAGACTCAAGGTGCATGCACACAGTCAGCCTAAAAAAAGCCTCCAGCCTAAAGGCAGTCATGGATATAGATGGCATGTAAATGTAGTTTAAGTATTCACCTCTATAAGCTGCATTTTAAATGACAAATTGACAGTTGTACTACAGATCATAGTGGTTTGAAACTGGACCGGATCATATTGACTAGTATTGGTAGGTACAGTTGTGCTCTTAGATATTTTTACATTCAATCTTCTCACTCAAAATGCATATCTCGTATATATTTCCATGGTAGTTAATCAACTTGGCATGAATCTGAAACAAACAACAAAATGTGATTTAAAATAAAGTGTAGAGAATTATATATTTTTGACTCATTTACTTGTTTTTTATGCTTCAACTAAGTGGATATTGTGCTGTTCCTTATGGTGTCTGTCACACTCTGTCCTTTTGGAGCCAGTATAAAAAACATATTTTACTATGGATGGACAGTCTTTGTCACAGTGGACAAATAATATGAATGTTGTTTTTCAGCAGTATTTCGCATTATCTCATCCTATCTCATCTCATTTTCTTAACCGGGGTGCTGGAGCCTATCCCAGCTGACTCCGGGCCAGAGGCGGGGGACACCCTGAATCGGTGGCCAGCCGATCGCAGGGCACATGGAGACCCATGCACACTCGCACCCATACCTAGGTGCAATTTAGAGTGTCCAATCAGCCTACCATGCAGGTGGGAAGAAACCGGAGTACCCGGAGGAAACCCATGCAGGCTCGGGGAAAACATGCAAACTCCACACAGATGGACATGACCTGGATTTGAACCCAGGACGCCAGAGCTGTGAGGCCGACACGCTAACCACTCGCGCCACCGGGCCGCCTTATTTCGCTTTATAAAAATAGTTAATTATATATATATATATATATATATATACATACATACATATATATATATACATATATATATATATATATATATATATATATATATATATATATATATATATATATATAATAAGATGTTTTATAGTTTTTCCAAGAAAATATTCTAATTAACTCTCACTTAACAGTTTTATACTCAGTCTGTTCCTCACAAGTTAAAGCAAAATCTGGCCTAAACAGATCTTGAGATACTTTTTTTTTTTTTATGTCAAGGCACTTTTAATTTTGGTACATCCATCTGTCCTATATTAATAAAGTGACAAAGCATTATAAACAACACACAGCTAAATATTCAAAAGTAGCTTTATTTGAAAAGGCAGGATTTCTGTTATTTATCTTTTAGGAACTCATTGTGCATTTGTTTGCAGTAAAGTATTAAAGCATATTGGTTAGAGACAAACATGTGGAAACAATGGAATTGTATTTAGTAACATGGCCAAAGCCTAGCCTCACAATGGAGTATTTCTCATACATGCAATCAGAAGTGGAAATGGATGTAGATACATAGTGACATACTGTATGAAACCCAGGGGACTGTTTTAGCACTGTCGTTTTAACAGCGGCAAACCAGTCGGGTTAGGATGCCTCCGGGGGACATTTGCTTTAATAAGTGAGATGAGAGAGCAGAAGGGTGTCATGTGAATTAATTCCACGAGGACAATGAATAAGGCAATAGGTTCCTGAGAGATTCTCTTGAACAGTCTGTGGATTCATTCACTTCTCTAATTAGACAAATAATTATACTGTAGATTTTTTTTACCATGCTATTATCAGTGATGGGATTTGTCCTTGTCTGGGGGGGCTAGGACAGTGCTGGAGTCTATCCCAGCTGCTTTCGGGCCAGAGGCGAGAGATATCCTGAATTGGTGGCCAGCCAATCGCAAGGCACAAGGAGAGAAACAACCATTCACGCTCACACTCATACATAGGGGCAATTTAGAGTATCAAGTCAGCCTACCATGCATGTCCTTGGAATGTGGGAGAAAAACGGAGTACCCGGAGAAAACCCACGCAGGAGAACAAGCAAACTCCACACAGGTGGACTGACTTGGATTTGAACCCAGGACCCCCACTGTTAGGCCGACGTGGTAACCGCTTGCGCTGACGGGCCGCCCGTAAAAAAATTGTCCAGTAAAATATAATTTACATGTAATGCATGCATGTTTTTACCTGTGCGGATGCCGTATTTGAGTGTGTCCCTACAGTCCACCAGGATCTGCTCAAGAGACTCGGGTTGATCAGACAGCTCCAGGTTGAATCCCTCCATTCCCTCCAGGAGTTGATGAGGGTGGTGGAAGTCCAAGACCTTGGTGGAGCGGTCGAACGTTTTCTTCACATAGTTGGTAAGGATGTCAACCACCTCCAGTAAAAATTGCATGGTCGGTTCGTCTGCATTTTTTGCAGGCAATAGATCTCAAAACAGAATGGAAATGTATTTGTAAATATTGAAGATTTTAGCATTTTCTAATCAAATGTCATGAGCTTGGGAAAAGATGACAGTAGATTTAATTTTTCATTCATTCATCTTCCGTACCACGAAGGTTCGTAAGTGTCGTGGGGGTTGCTGGAGCCTATCCCAGCGGACTTCGGATGAAAGTCAGACCCCACCCTACGCTGATCGCCAGTCAGCCGTAGGGCACACAGAGAGACAGAGGACCTTTCACATTCACAATAAAACTGCCACCAGCAGGAATCGAGCCCACGCCTGCCTGCACTGAAGTCAGGCGAGTGAACCACAACACCATGAAAAAACAGATTTCATTTTGTTTTCATAATTTTAATTTGATTTAAATTTGTATGAATTAATTAAAATTTCACATTTAGAAAATGCATGCCACTCCTTTATGTATATTGAAAAGATGCACTGCATTAAATGAGGCACAATTAAAAAAAATACAATTTTGAACACTTGGGAGATCTATATTTTATTTTCATATCATATTGAATTATACATTTTACATTTTTATTAAGCCATTTCCTTCTTGCCATTAGTATTTCCTTATTTTGGAACCATCAGTGTAAGATTCCCAGAAAATGTGTGTTTTGATAATAATATTAATGGTTTTGATTGGTGCTACATTGTTTTAAATTTGTTTCTATAGTGATTCTTACCTCGAGCAAATAGGTTCGAGAAGTCTGTCTCGGTGCGTCGGAACCGGGCGTCCCTGTCGCTGTTGTCACAAGAGAGCAGGTTCTTTTGACCTACTCTTGTTCTACCTTTCTCCTCCATATCGTTGTTCTTCTGCAGGAACCCTAGGGTGTTGCATGGGGAAGTACACGAGTTGTCACCAAACATTTCCATCGTACAATGTTTTAAAATATCTTAAATATTTGTGTATTTTAAAGCAAACTGATGCGTTACTGGTTGTTTAAAAATCCAAATATTTCTGGCGAAGGCCAAACCAAATTTAGGCTATATACAGATTAGACCACACCCCCGCAAGCCCTCCCCCAACATCCGCATGTCCTCCCTCCACCCACATAACGAGTGTTAATGAAGGTTAGTCAGAACCACGGCATATAAGCCTGCTCAATGATTGATCCACCCCCTGTTCAAAGGCCCTAAAGGCTGGTAAAGTGCTAAATTTAGATGGTAAAACGAAAAATAAATGCAGGCATTCTATATCAAAAGCATTCACATACTTTTTTTCAATTCATACAATTTCTATGAAGAAAAATATCATCTTATATTTTTAACATATACATTCTAAAATAAACGGTGACATGAAACTCTGATTCCATTCGAGCGTAATTTCTATAATAATTGGTGGCAATGCATTCATCAATTACTGATGTATCAATTGTTTGTTCCTTGGAAAACTGTCATTTTCAATTAATGGTTGACAGTTACAGCCATCCCTGCCATGGTTATTTCTTTAAAAAATTAAAATTAAAACGTAAGTAAGAAAAAGAAATACTACACAATTCAGTAAATGTCCACCCACACAAACTTGACTGCTAATTTTCATCATGCAAATAATATATGCGACCGTGCATGCTTCATAACATATTTCCTTTGCTGACCGTGCCTGGAAAATGGAAAAGACATAGGAGGATCAGGGTGCGGTCAGAGTGGGTGAGAACAGCTCTCACCATCAGACCCACAGGGTAATGTCCACTGACCTTTCCAAGATGGTAACACACTGTGACACTTTTGTTCTCACAGCCTACAGTGGCCTATTTTAGAAGACAGTGACTTGGCTGCGAACAGCGACCCCCAGGACAATGCGACATTTTTGAACGTCCACATGGCACAATTTAATAAGCTCCAATACAACAGGTCTATCACATATTGCACATTATTAATGCGTCAATGTACTGACTATCCATAATAATGAGGTAGAGTATGGCTTATGTTTGACTCCCTGCCCTAAAAGGAGCAGTTACCCATGAAATTAATGTGCAAAATAATAAAACAAATGTGTTCATTCAAAAAATTACAATGGATCGACGCAAATTTTAAAACAACATTATAATCGCACTTCCAAGTTTTTTTGAATGTTTATTGGGTTGCAGGGTTATTCTGACGGAACATACCAACTTAAATATACATTCTTTCAATTAGAAATCTGCCGGAAATCGGGAACCACCTCAAGGCCGCGGCCATAATATTTGCAGAATGAGAAAACTTACCACAAATCCTCATGCCCAGTTTCCGTGTACAGCCATGCATCCACGCATATTCGTAGGCTAAAACAGAATAGACCTTTAATTTTGTGATGTACGGCAGCGAAAAAAAAGATGAAAATGTGGCCAAGCAGCGCAAGCGTGAGGCAGGGTTGACGGGTGATCATCGGACTCAATGAATTCAAATGTTCTTCTTTGATCTCTGTAGATCATTTGTTGTTTTTTGGGTCCCTACCCCCACCCCCCCAAAAAAACACGTCAAAAATGTTTACATGTTTAGTAAAAAAAAAAGAACTCCTAAATTCATGACAATTTAGATCGCTTTTTTAACGAAATTATTTTGTTCTATAAATGGATTATTAATATATTTTTTAGGATTACGCCACTGCATATGGGATAAGTCATAACATTTCCGACTCGTAGGCCAAATCAATAGGGACACGCTGGCTCACATCCTACACCCACGCAAAGTAGCCGTGTGGGAAACTAACACCCGTGAAATGAACTCAGGGAGGCGGGTGGAAATTAATTGAGTATAGCACCGTTTTTGACTGGAGCGAGCTGGTGGTGGTCGTGGAAGTCTATATAGCAGACATTCGGAGTCTCATCCATACACTCAAAAGCGTGGTTATGCGCAGAGACTAGGCTCATTTGAACCAAATGCATGGGGAAAAACAAAATCTAAGACATTTTCACGGACAAAAAAAATGTTCGAGCAAGGCCGCAGCACACGCACGACTACAAGGCTTCGAGAGTAAAATGACGCATATAACTAAGATAATGTCATCATACACCAGCAGTACGCAAGCCAAATCATCTCAAAATCACAAACAGGGTCCTAGATTTGAACAAATAGGCATTTAAAAAATATATTAATCACTTCATCATTTCAGCGTCCGTTTATATTTCGTAAACTGACAAAATATGAAACAAATATAAGCATTTGAACCATTTAGTGGTATTATCATATATCTTATGTTAAAAAACATGTTTCATATTTGAATATTCTTTTTTTTAAAAATCTCATCTCATCTCATTTTCTGAACCAGAGGCGGGGGACACCCTGAATCGGTGGCCAGGCGATCGGAAGACACAAGGAGAGAAACAACCATTCAGGAGATAGACAACACTATCACACTCACACCCATACCTAGGGGCAATTTAGAGTGTCTATTTTTTTTAAAATGTGATATTATTATGTCGTCGCCCCGCGCACTGCTTTGCGCACTACTGCCCTCAGACAGACAGACAGACGGACGAACGGACAACCCGGTAGTCGGACAGTCAGCTGTGATGGCTCTGTTTTTAACCGCAGTGATTAACGACGGAGCTCAAAGAGCAAATGATCCGGCCAAGAGTCGCTCCCCGCCAGACAGAAAAGGAGGGGTGACGGCAGAGACGACGGGAGGGAGCGGGGCGCACTTTGAGCAAAGCACCCCTATACTGGCAGTGGCAGCCATGCATGCACAGCATCTCCTTAAAACTAGACGTGAGCGACCATTGGGGGCCGATATTGCAAGGTCTTATAATTGACATACTTGTGGATGAGGCTCTTAAATCGAAAGTGTTGGGGTCCTGGTCTCCGCCGGTGGCTCGAGGCTCTGATGTGGCCATCACTCTTTGTTTATCTGATTTCCAAGAATGCTGTGATTCAACTGCAAACAAAGCAGATTATTTGGAAAAAATGTCACTTTATCAAACGTGTAAAATACATGCCAGTTAACCTGATGAGTAAGACAATAATAACAATAACAGTCGTTATAACACTACCAATAATAATTTTGTTGGGGCATTGAACATGAATGATATCATGCTCTATGCCTGGCGGGGTGCTCTAGGATGGGAAATTTGGAAGCACAATTGCGCACTGACACAACGGACAATAGGAATATATCCCCGAGGATAAAATGGGTTACATCCATCTCGGGAACGCGCAGCCACATTTCTTCGACTGTATTGGCCATTAAAATTTTCAGAGACGTCGGTGGAAGTCTGACAGCTTGAAATAAAAATATACTCTATCAGGAAGAAATAAGCAATACATTTGATTCGCTAGAGAAAATATCAACATTTCGTCAACAAGGACATTTCAGAATAAACAAAGGATAATATAATGCTAAAATAATATTTTATCTTTCAAATTAAACCTTCATGAATTGCACTTGTTATGCAGTAACCGCATTAAAACGAATTTTGCCAAATATTGTACACTGTTCTCAGGCAAAAAAAACAATGAAGGTGGACTAATTCATTTTCTGTCATTTAATATAATTTATTTTCCTTTTAAATCAGCCTCATGGTAAACAAAACCTTTAAAACCAAGACCATTGCAATTAAAACAAGATGCACTACGAGTGTCAGTGGGAATCAAAGCCAACGTTTTACCCGCACGAAGGAGCGCCCACAGGTAGTAGAATCCCCAAAAGTGGACGCTAAAGGTGCAGATGTTTCGAGGCGTCAATAATATCCTCCGGGGGTGCACAAGTGAGCACAGTCTCCCTTAAGAATATTTGATGCCTTATTTATATAGAAGCTGCGGCTACCCATTGGTCTGTTCACACACACACGTGCACACACCCAGCTACGCATTTTGTCACGCACGTGCGCGTGCACACATTCATGAATGACAGCTACACTCTCACCTCCATCTGATGACTTAGAAGGATGGCCAAATGCACATGAGCAATCAATTGAGAAACAATTATAAACAATTTATTTAAAAGATTCAAACAATGAACCCTCCACCACGAGTATATGTGAAGACTGTCAGCATCGCCTCAGGTGCATGGCGAGAGAGAACCCAGGATCCAGTAGGCAGGAAAAGCGAGGGAGGTGCTGGTGCAAAACTTCGGATTTTAATGACAAAAATGGTTGTACAAAAGTGATAAATAGAGGGGGGAGAACGCACACCGAAAGACAGGCAAAAACATGACTTACGTGAAGGCGACCAAACAAAACACCAGGTACATGAGGGAATACTCCCACACCATGCAACAAGAGACTCACACTTCAATACACGAACAGGGGATAATCACAAAATACACAACTGGCAACGAGAGTAAAGGGATGCCAAGAGGGACAAAAGGGGCGAAAAACACACACAATCATCCAGTCAGCACACACAAGGGACGAATCCCAGACGTCGCAAGATCAAAACTACAATGACAACACAGAAAGAGAAGGTCGCATATGTGCAGTGCAAAATGTGGGGAACAAACAAAACAACCCCCAAATGTTCAAAACCCAAAAGAAAAAAATCCTCCATCGGGAGGTCGTGCCGGCCACCGAAGAAGCGGCGAGCTGGTCCTTCAGGGGGTCGTCCCAGCTGGTCCGCGAGGAGGCGCCTGGCTGGCCCGTTAAGTGATTGTCCGGGTTGTCCCGCTAGGCAGTAGCCAGGCATCTCACCCTGGACAGTCTCTGGAGAAGTGATGGCAAGGTGGCGCAGCGACTCACCCAAAACAGAGGCAAATTTGCCGGATGTCTTGACCGGGGATCCTAAAGGTTGATCACACACAGAGTCGCCACCATGGGGGTTGCCGCCCTCGGAGTCCATATCGCCGTCAATATCGTCCTCGTTGTCCTCGAGAAGGTCTCCGCAGTTGGCCTCCAAGTCATCAGCGTCGCCGTCGGGGCCCCCGCCAAAAGGATCGTCGCCGCCGGGGCCCCCGCCAAGAGAACCGCCGTTGTTGGGAGGGTTGCGCCTTAATGGGCACACAAAGTGGTACGCAGGGGAGGGTGCACGAGAGCAGCAGGTGAAAGCTTGCATTTTCTTCCTGATCTTGGCAGTGACAAAACAGTGCCATGCACTTTATACTTACAAACAAATGTTTGCACTGTTGCTCTTGGGACCTGCAGCTGCTTTGAAATGAAGTGACTTTCCTGACTTGTTCAAGTCAAGGATTCGCTTTTTCAGATCCATGCTGAGATCCTTTGACTTTCCCATTGTAGCATTTGTGACACAATTTTTCTAAGTCACCAACATTGCTAATTCGTGTTGCTGTATGTATATTTTTGGGCACTCGGATGTTTCGTCGAAAGACGTTTGGTCCCCGGACGTCTGGTCCCTGGACGTTTGGTCGACCGGACGTTTGGTCGACCGGACGTTTCGTCGACCGGATGTTTGGTCGACCGGACGTTTGGTCGACCGGATGTTTGGTCGACCGGACGTTTCGTCGACCGGACGTTTGGTCGACCGGACGTTTCGTCGTCGCGAGATTCGCGCGCTCGCCCCGCCCCCGGATTCGTGTGTGTACATCAGGGGTCCCCAAACTTTTTCTTGTGAGGGCCACATAACTTTTCCCTTCTCTGATGGGGGGCCGGTGTCAGTTTGTAACAGAAAAAGTGTGACGATCGTAGGGGAGCTTAATTTTTTTTTATTGTTTTCCAGAAAGCCACACATAACCAAATAACCCTTTCCAGGTTCTTTACAGAAAAAAAGTCAGGAAACATATAATAACACTATTAATGAAATAAATAATAACTAAATAACCCTCTCTGAGTTCTTCACAGAAAAAACAGGAAATAAATAACACTATTTATGAAATAAATAATAACTAAATAACTCTCTCTGGGTTCTTCATAGAAAAAAAAGCCATGGAACATTAACTTTCTGTTGTGCCATGCACAATCTTCTCCCTTTGCTCTGAAGTTTATGCACGACACCACAACCGTCATTACAGAATCCCACGTCAACATTTTGCAGCACAGTGCTTGGTGGTGAATTTGGCAGTGGACTCGTAGTGGGGCGGTGAGACCCCTTTTTTCCAACTCCCGGTTCGTGGGTCCCATTATTAGACCGCGAGTTTCGGCCACCATGCTAGGAGCCCCGTCAGTCGTGATGCTAGCTAGCTTTGACCAGTCCAGGTCCAACTTCTCCATGGTTTGGCACACTTTGTCAAAAATATCCTCTCCCGTTGTAGTCCCTTTGAGACTTTGGAGGGCTGCCAGATCCTCGCAAATCTCAAAGTTTGCGCTAACTCCACGAATAAAAATGAGCAGTTGCGCTGTGTCTTGCACGTCCGTGCTTTCATCCAGTGCTAATGAAAAAAAGTCTAATTATTTCGTCTTCTGCTGCAGCTGGGCATATACATTACTCCCGATTTCTTCAACGCGTCTGGTCATTGTACTCACCGACAGATTTACGGCATTAAATGCATCTTTCTTCTCGGGACACACCTCCTCCGCGACAGTATCCATACATTTCTTAACAAACTCTCCGTCAGTGAAAGGCTTACCGCTGCTTGCTATCAATTTAGCAACCCAAAAGCTGGCCCGAACGGATGCCTGGTTCTGCTGAGATAGTAGTCCACTTTTTCGCTTTGAGAGTTTGTCTGCTCGTATTTGGCCTTGCAATCTATCGTACTTGTCTTTGTGACGGGATCCATAGTGTCGGCAAGGATTGTATTCTTTGAATACCGCCACCGTCTCTTGACAAATGAGACAAACAGCCTTTTCTTTGCATTGAACAAAAAAATAATCGTTTGTCCACTCCAGGTTAAATACCCTGCATTCTGAATCAATTTTTCTCTCACCTAACTTTTTCGCCATTATTCCGTTCTCAAACAGGTTGCAGTTTTAATATGCTTGAATAGTCCGCGATGGTCCCAGGGCTCCGCCCTCACCTGCGATCGTCCAGATGTCTCGGTAACACTGCTCGTGCATGCAACGGTGGACGTGCCCGCATGCATCGAAGGGAAACACTCTCCCCGCGCGAGTCACCAAAGAAGCAATGCGAAGCCCCGCTTCACTGGGATGATTTGTGAGCTCAGCAGGGGTGCAATGAACCAAACACAAGATTAAAACGTCCCAGTCTTCAAGGCCAAATAGGAAAACATATCCGATAGCGTCTCTGGTATTGTTCAGAGGGCCGGTCCAAATGTGCCGGCGGGCCGCATCCCAAAAAATAAAAAATAAATAATAATAATAATAATAATAATTAAAAAAAAAAAAAAAATCCAATAGCGTCTCTGGTATTGTTCAGAGGGCCGGTCCAAATGTGCCGGCGGGCCGTATCCGGCCCGCGGGCCGTAGTTTGGTGACCATTTCGACGAAATGTCCGGTCACGATGTACACTGTACATGTTTTTCAACCTGTGGGCCATATACGGCCCGTTAGGCTTTTTAATCCGGCCCGCCGGCGGCGTTGTCCAAATTATAGTAAAAATCAAAGACCTCATTCATTTCCCTTTTCCCAGCAATACCGCTCATCACTCTCAATTTAAAGACTGCTCTCTTTCGTTGAATAATAATAGGTTCTTAATGTTGAAAATAAATTTTCACCTTCATTTGTGTCTTTTTTCTTTTATTTCAATCCCCAGGTTTGATAAATTACATTGCGTGTCCAAATGCTGTCAAATTTTAGTATCCATTCTGGCCCGCAAGTCAAAAAGTTTGCCCACCCCTGGCATAGACAAACTTGCCTCTTTTATACTATTATTGTCCCAAATTAAACACTATCAATAAGATGCCATTGAATGCGGTAGACGTCCGATTCATGTTGACTGAGGTGCAAATGCTTTTTCTGTTATTAGTCTACCGCCGTCAATGGCAGCCGGACGTGCGGCTAAATAAAAGTCTTAGTATACTTTTAGTCCGGAACTTTGACATTAAAATAAAAGGCAATAAGTAAAATTATTTTATTAAATTTTTTATTAAAAAGAAGACAAAGCAAATTCACAGAAGATAGTCATCCGTGAGCTTTTTCAGCCGTTCATTAACAGCAAGGTCTTTTCTCTAACATATCATATATTTCATCCAACATATATTAATTGTAATTTCTCGTAAACTGTGTGTGTATACGTGACATGCTTTTTGAATGGCAGCTTATTGATAATGTATTTAATTTGGGACAATAATAGTATAAAAGAGGCAAGTTTGTCTATACCAGGGGTGGGCAAACTTTTTGACTTGCGGGCCAGAATGGATACTAAAATTTGACAGCATTGGGAAACGCAATGTAATTTATCAAAACTGGAGATTGAAATATAAGAAAAAAGACACAATTGAAGGTGAAAATGTATTTTCAAATTTACTTTCA